>NC_026007.2:37223030-37235530 GCF_000442705.2 Elaeis guineensis | reverse complement strand
AATCAGCCACAGTGTGCTGCTTGGAACTCTTCCAGCAGACAGCCCCACCATTAAGGATAAAAATAAATCCTGACACACTCTTGCTGTCATCGCGATCAGACTGGAAACTAGAGTCTGTAAACCCTATAAGTCTCAAGTCTGATTCACCATATACAAGCCACTGGTCCTTAGTATTTCTTAAATACTTCAGGATGGTTTTAACAACCTTCCAGTGATTCTCTCCTGGATCAGATTGGTATCTACTCACTACCCCTAGTGAGTATGCCACATCTGGTCGTGTACATATCATGACGTACATGATAGATCCCACTGTTGAAGCATATGGAATCCTACCCATACGCTCTCTCTCCTGAGGTGTTGTCGGACAATCCCTTTTCGAGAGAGAAATTCCATGGCCTATCGGTAGATAGCCTTTCTTGGAATTCTCCATGCTGAACCTTTTCAGCATAGTATCAATGTACGTGGACTGGGATAAGCCAAGCAACCTTTTGGATCTATCCCTATAGATCCTCATCCCTAGGATGTAGAAAGCTTCTCCCAGATCCTTCATGGAGAACTGTGACGATAGCCAATTCTTTATTCCCTGTAATGCAGGGACATCATTCTCGATTAAGAGAATGTCATCCACATACAATACAAGAAATACTACTACTGGACCATTAGCCCACTTATAAATGCAAGGCTCTTCTCCGTTCTTAATGAAGTCATACGTTTTGATCGTCCTATCAAAATGTATGTTCCAACTCCGAGATACCTGCTTAAGTCCATAAATGGACCTTTGTAGCTTGCATACCTTAGACTCATCTGTGGATGTGAATCCTTCAGATTGTATCATATACACCTCTTCATCTAGCTCTCCGTTTAGGAAAGCTGTCTTCACATCCATCTGTCAGATTTCATAGTCTAGATGGGCAGCTATTGCAAGCATAATCCGAATGGATTTGAGCATTGCCACAGAAAAAAATATCTCATCATAGTCTATACCATAACGTTGACGATATCCCTTAGCAACCAGACAGGCTTTATAGGTCTCCACCTTTCCGTCTGCGCCCCTCTTCCTCTTGAAGACCCACTTACACCCTATGGGTTTCATTCCTTCGGGTGAGTCAACCAATGTCCACACATCGTTGACCTTCATGGACTTCATTTCGGATTTCATGGCCTCTAGCTATTTCTCAGAGTCAAGTCTCTGCATTGCATCCATGTAGGAGATCGGATCCTCATCATTTTCATCAAGTTCGACAGGATCGCCATCCCAGACCAAGAAACCATAGTATTTATCCGATTGATGTGGTACTCTACCAGACCACCTTAAGGGTGCATAATCAATGGGCTCTGGATCTGATCTAATCAAATTTGGTTCAGGTTCAGTGACACGTGTCGATTTTTCTACCTGTCGAACTTCGTCAAGTTCGACCTTAGAGCAACAGTTTCTTCACTAAGGAACTCATTTTCTAAAAAGATTGCCTTAAGGCTGACAAACACCTTTTGCTCATCAGCAAGGTAGAAATAATACCCTTTGGTCTCTTTTGGGTACCCTATAAAATTACACTTGTCAGACCTAGGTCCAAGCTTGTCTGTAATTAAATGTTTAACATAAGTCGGACACCCCCAAACCCTAAGGTGCGAGAGTACTGGCTTACGTCCTATTCATATCTCATATGGCATTTTGGCTACAGACTTACTCGGAACTCTATTTAGAAGGTAACAAGCCGATTCGAGCGCATATCCCCAGAGGGAGATCGGCAGACCAGCAAACCCCATCATGGATTGAACCATGTCCAATAAGGTCCGATTCCTCCTTTCAGACACACCATTATGCTGTGGTGTTCTAGGAGGAGTCCACTAAAAGAGAATCCCATTCTCTCCTAGATACGTCAGAAACTCATTGGAAAGGTATTCACCTCTTCGATCAGATCGAAAAATTTTAATACACTTTTCAGTTTGTTTTTCTACCTCATTTTGGAATAGTTTGAACATTTCAAATGACTCCGACTTATGCTTCATTAAGTAGACATACCCATACCTCGATAGTTCATCTGTGAAGGTTATGAAGTAGAAATATCCACCTCTTGCACTTGAGCTCATAGGTCCACATACATCAGAATGTACCAGACCCAAGAGTTCATTGGCTCGCTCACCTTTTTCAGTAAAAGGTGACTTGGTCATCTTTCCAAGAAGACAAGACTCACAGGTTAGAAGTAATTCACAATCACCAAGTTCAAGAATTCCTTCTTGAGCCAACCTGTTTATCCTGTTATTATTGATATGACCTAGCCTACAGTGCCAAAGGTAGACTTCTAACACATTATTTATTCTAGGGCGTTTATCAAAGTTTTGAACCACATTAATAGGCTGTGATAGTAAGTAAATTCTATTATTTAATTATCCAACAAATATTGTAACACCATTCAAAATAATAGTGTAAATATTTCTTTTTACTAAAAAATTATAACCGTACATGGCCAAAAGGCCTACAGAAATAATATTTAATAAAAAGCTTGGACAATAGTGACATTCACTCAGAATTACATTACGAGAATTGATTACAAGACTTATGATTCCTAAAGCTAGAATTGGAACTTTGCTTCCATCTCCAATGTTCAGGAATCTCTCGCCTTCATCAAATCTCCTACTGACCTGCAGACCCTGCATCGAATTATAAATATGATAAGGGCTTCCGGTATCCAATACCCATGCAGTAGTATCACAAATGAAAAAGTTGCAAGGAGTTATCATATAATTACCTTGCTTCTTCTTTGGCCTGTTCGGGTCTAGGGAGGCAATGTATTGAGGACAGTTCCTCTTCCAATCTCCCTGCTTCTTGCAAAAGAAGCACTCCGCCTGGCTCTGGTCGGGCTTGCACTTCTTGGTCTGACCCTGTGCAACCGTCCCAGCATGAGGCTGCACCTTCTTGTTCTTCTTCTTCTTGTTTTTCTTCCCCTTCCCAAAGGGTCGACGATGAGAAGAAGACCCTCCCATTACATTCACCGACTTCTTATGGAGCTGGTGATCCTTCTCAAAGTTCTACAGCTATGATAGCCCAAAACCTAGACCCAAGCCCAAAACGAAAAAAAAAACAGGGGATCAAAAATCGGGAAGAAGACCCCTGGTAGGAGTCTTCTTCTCCGACGAAACCCAGGCAAAATCGGACTCCTAGGACCCCTCGGAGTCCTAGGATCCCCTATAAGAAGACCCCCTCTCCCTTGAGACCGGACATCGGCCTCTTCCCTCTCTCTTTCTCTCCATTTTTCTCGATCGAAGGCCGCGGACACCGTTTGATTTCTCGCCGTGATTGCCGCTGATGAGGTCTCCGGAGGCTGAGGTGAGTCTCTTTCTTCTTTCCCTCCTTCCTCTCCTTCCTCCCATGCTCCTGTGCGCGGCTGCCGACGACGAGAGTCGGCGATTTCCGATCGAAAAAGAGACCCTGTTTTTGAGTTTTTTTTTTTGGATTTTTCGGCGCCGGCGATCGGAATTGATCGCCGGCCACGCTCCTCCGTGACCAGGGGAGTGGCCCCCGTCGGCCGCCGGCCTCCACCGCGGCGGCCATGGCCTGAACGGCCCGGCAAAACATGGGCCACATCGGTCCCCTGTTCCGGCATGGGAAGAAAAGAAAAAGAAGAAAAGAAGAAAAAGAAGAAAAGAAAAAGAAGAAAAAAAAAAAGAAAAGAGAAAGAAGGAAAAAGAGAAAAAGAAAAGGAAAGAAAAAAAAAGAAAGAAAAAAAAATAGAAGAAAAAGAAAAGAAGAAAAAGAAAAGAAAAGAAAAGAAAAATAATAATAATAATAATAATAATAATAATAATAAATATATATATATATATATATATGTATGAACAAATAAATAAATAAATAAATAAATAAATAAAAATTGAAATTGATGAGAGAGAGAGTTTCTCTCTCTTCTCTCTCTTCTTTCAGACTGAACTCTGATTTTCTCTCTCTGGAATTGGTCTTTCTCTCTACTTTCTCTCTCTAGACTTTTCTCTCTCTAGCTTGTTTCTCTCTCTATTGATGGATTTCTCTCTCTAAAATTATCCTTCTAGGATTAGCATAGGGGAAGGCTTCATCTGATGATTCTGATCGAGTTTAAAGACGAGTCTGATTTTAAGCGAGATTTTAATTTTGGGATTTGTTAGATTTAATTTTGAATTAAATTAATGTAAAAATATAATTTTGGATAATAGGTACGGAAGAATCTTCTAGAAGTTAGTCGATCCGTTCATTTAGTACTCCGTGAAAGGTAAGTAATGAATCATCTTCTCGAGATATTCCATATTTATTCTGAAAATAAATAATTATTCTCTGAAATTATGCATGATTTATGAAATTATGTTTTGAAAGAAAAGTGCTTTTGAAATGTTATGGTATATTGATTTATGCACATGTTTAGTGAAAGATTATGATATATATTGTGGTACTAAGTGTTTTGATATAGATCGGATTTATGCTCTCAGCCTAACTATGTTTCAGTGGGCCCCGCCAATGGGGATTATACGTTGGTACTTTGTGGACCCTGCCAGTGGGAGTTGTGCGCTGGTATTTGTGGACCCTGCCAGTGGGGGTTGTGCGCTGGTATTTCTGGACCCTGCCAGTGGGGGTTGTGCGCTGGTATTCTGTGGACCCCGCCAATGGGGGTTGAACGTTGGTCATAGTCAAGGCTGTTGAGTTACGAGTGTTTTGAATCGAATCGGATTTATGATTATATTATATGTGAATATTTGGAAATATTGGATCTGCATTAAATCAGCATGAAATATATTTTTATGTTTTAATTGCAGCATTATTCTTGAATATTATATAATATCTGAAATATCTGGTTGAGATATTTGTTACTTACTGGGCTGTCTAGCTCATTACCTTTCTTTCTATTTTTCAGATTCAGATAATTAATTTCGAGCGTGAGAAGAAATATTGGGACAGAGCTTTTAGAGGCGAGATTAGCATTGTCAACACTTCATTGAATTTAGGTCTATTATTTTATTGTTAGCAAAAAAAAAAAAAAATTTTATTGGATGTAAGACATTTGATTTAATTACTTGAATTACAGTTGAATAATAAATATTTGAATTTATTCCACTGTGATGCATTGATATCATGATGAGATGCCTTGCATGCTTATGGAGAGAGTTCTTCATGAGTATGCGGCGGTTGCCGCGACCCTCGATTCACAAATCTCGGGTCGGGGGTGTGATAATTAATATGGTATCAGAGCATAAGTGGATAAATTATGACACATAGAATTTGACACAGTATGAGTGTAGGTGGGTAAACATTAGGAATATTGGGACGTTAGAGTATGAGCATCATAATAAATCCATCCTAACAAATAGATCAATGAATCTAATAAAGTTTTACTACCACAAGGTTACCATGCCTCCCCGTAGAATGACAAGAACTACTCAAGGAATTGCAAGAGAGACATCACAATCACGGGATGGTAGCACTCCCCATCTGACCAGTGGCACCCCTCAGGAGGAGGGAGTCGTAGATCCTAATGGGAGTGCTTCGAGAGCACGTCAAGAACCAGATATGGCTCAGTTAATGCAGACCCTAATCAGGATGGTACAAACGCAACAACAAATACAGCAGCAAATGTTTGAACAACAGTAGATACAACGAGATACACAACAACATCAGCATCCACCACCACAACATGGAGAGCAACCAGTACAACGGAACAACATTTCAGAATTTAAAAAGCTTGCTCCTCCAGCTTTCAAGGGGACTACTGAACCTTTGGAGGCTGACAACTGAATAATGGAGATGGAGAAGGCTTTCACTGTCCAAGAGTGTCTTGATGAAGAAAAGATTCGATATGCAGCTTATTTACTACAAGGAGAAGCATACAACTGGTGTCAGCGACTACAACGCAAGCATGAACAAGACGGCGAAATACTTACTTGGGAAAGATTTCGGATTTCATTCTATGATCAGTATTTTCCTCAGAGTATAAGGATCCAGAAAGAGCAAGAGTTTATTTATTTGAAGCAAAAGGGTATGAGTGTGACTGAATATGAAGCAAAATTTACAGAGTTAGCCAAATTTGCTCTGAGATTAGTGGATGGTGAGCAAGAATGTGTTCACAAGTTTGAGATGGGACTGAGAACTGAAATTCGAAAACAAGTGGTTCCATATGAATTGACAACTTATGCAGATGTGGTAAACAAAGCACTGATAATTGAAAGAGAAGTCAATGAAGAACGCATAGAAAGGAAAAGAAGGCAAAGAAAGAGAGCAAAATCAAATGATACACAAGGGCAGAATAATAAAAACATCAAAAGATTAGCTAAGGGAACAGTAGACAATAGACTCAACAGATTGATGGTGAGCTGTGCTCCAGATGTGGCAAAAATCATGCAGACAAGGATTACTATTGGAATACAGGTGCTTGTTTCAAATGTGGTCAGATGGATCATAAAATCGCTAGCTGCCCGCTAAATACCGAAAATCAAGCTGGCAAAAGAACTCATGAAGGACAACATAAGGGTGGCGGACAGATTTCTAAAACCCAGGGAAGAGTTTATGCACTTACTCAACAGAATCCACAGGCTTCTAATACAATGGTGACAGGTATGAAAAATTTCGAGGATGAAATTTCTTTTTAGGGGTGAAGAATGTGATAGCCCAAAACCTAGACCCAAGCCCAAAACGAAAAAAAAAATAGGGGATCAAAAATCAGGAAGAAGACTCCCGGTAGGAGTCTTCTTCTCCGGCGAAACCCAGGCAAAATCGGACTCCTAGGACCCCTCGGAGTCCTAGGATCCCCTATAAGAAGACCCCCTCTCCCTTGAGAGTGGACATCGGCCTCTTCCCTCTCTCTTTCTCTCCATTTTTCTCGATCGAAGGCCACGGACACCGTTTGATTTCTCGCCGTGATTGCCGCCGATGAGGTCTCCGAAGGCTGAGGTGAGTCTCCTTCTTCTTTCCCTCCTTCCTCTCCTTCCTCCCATGCTCCTGTGCGCGGCTGCCGGTGACGAGAGTCGCCGATTTCCGATCGAAAAAGAGACCCTATTTTTGAGTTTTTTTCTTTGGATTTTTCGACGCCGGCGATCGGAATTGATCGCCGGCCACGCTCCTCCGTGACCAGAAGAGTGGCCCCCGTCGGCCGCCAGCCTCCGCCGTGGCGGCTGTGGCCTGAACAGCCCGGCAAAACATGGGCCACATCGGTCCCCTGTTCCGGCATGGGAAGAAAAGAAAAAGAAGAAAAGAAGAAAAAGAAGAAAAGAAAAAGAAGAAAAAAAAAAGAAAAGAGAAAGAAGGAAAAAGAGAAAAAGAAAAGGAAAGAAAAAAAAAGAAAGAAAAAAAAATAGAAGAAAAAGAAAAGAAGAAAAAGAAAAGAAAAATAATAATAATAATAAATAAATATATATATATATATATATATATATATATATATATGTATGAACAAATAAATAAATAAATAAATAAATAAATAAATAAAAATTGAAATTGATGAGAGAGAGAGTTTCTCTCTCTTCTCTCTCTTCTTTCAGACTGAATCCTGATTTTCTCTCTCTGGAATTGGACTTTCTCTCTCTACTTTCTCTCTCTAGAATTTTCTCTCTCTAGCTTATTTCTCTCTCTCTTGATGGATTTCTCTCTCTAAAATTATCCTTCTAGGATTAGCATAGGGGAAGGCTTCATCTGATGATTCTGATCGAGTTTAGAGACGAGTCTGATTTTAAGCGAGATTTTAATTTTGGAATTTGTTAGATTTAATTTTGAATTAAATTAATGTAAAAATATAATTTTGGATAACAGGCACGGAAGAATCTCCTAGAAGTTAGTCGATCCGTTCATTTAGTGCTCCGTGAAAGGTAAGTAATGAATCATCTTCTCGAGATATTCCATATTTATTCTGAAAATAAATAATTATTCTCTGAAATTATGCATGATTTATGAAATTATGTTTTGAAAGAAAAGTACTTTTGAAATGTTATGGTATATCGATTTATGCACATGTTTAGTGAAAGATTATGATATATATTGTGGTACTAAGTATTTTGATATAGATCGGATTTATGCTCTCAGCCTAATTATGTTTCAGTGGGCCCCGCCAATGGGGATTATACGTTGGTACTTTATGGACCCTGCCAGTGGGGGTTGTGCGCTGGTATTTGTGGACCCTGCCAGTGGGGGTTGTGCGCTGGTATTTTTGGACCCTGCCAGTGGGGGTTGTGCGCTGGTATTCTATGGACCCCGTCAATGGGGGTTAAACGTTGGTCATAGTCAAGGCTGTTGAGTTACGAGTGTTTTGAATCGAATCGGATTTATGATTATATTATATGTGAATATTTGGAAATATTGGATCTGCATTAAATCAGCATGAAATATATTTTTATATTTTAATTACAGCATTATTCTTGAATATTATATAATATCTGAAATATCTGGTTGAGATATTTGTTACTTACTGGGCTGTCTAGCTCATTACCTTTCTTTCTATTTTTCAGATTCAGATAATTAATTTCGAGCGTGGGAAGAAATATTGGGATAGAGCTTTTAGAGGCGAGATTAGCATTGTCAACACTTCATTGAATTTAGATCTATTATTTTATTGTTAGCAAAAAAAAAAAAAAAAATTGTTGGATGTAAGACATTTGATTTAATTACTTGAATTACAGTTGAATAATAAATATTTGAATTTATTCCGCTGTGATGCATTGATATCGTGATGAGATGCCTTGCATGCTTATGGAGAGAGTTCTTCATGAGTATGCGGTGGTTGCCGCGACCCTCGATTCACAAATCTCAGGTCGAGGGCGTGACAACAGCAACCCCAATAACCCATGGTAGTTTACTGCAGGCTTTGTCATTCGAAAATGAGTAAGGAATGGGAGGAAGGACTTGGGCAAGGAATTAAGGATCGCATCCTTACCGAGCTGCTCGTGCAGAGGAAAACCCAATTTGCTCAAGCGCTCAATCATCTCGATCATGTACAGTACATGATCAGTGACTGAGGCTCCATCCCTCATCCGAGCATTGAAAATGGCACAACTAGTTTTGTGCCTTTCAACGTCGTCAGGCGTGCCAAAGGAGTCGTTCAACATTTGAAGCATCTCCTGTGGCTGGGCATTCTCAAACCTGTGGCTAAACTCGTCATTCATTGCTGCCAGCATAATACATCGGACGGTGGTGCGGTCATTGAGCCACTTCTGGTAAGTGTCTCGGATCGCCTTACTAGTATTCGGAGCTGGCTCCTCAGGTGCTGGATCCGTTACTACATAAAGGATCCGCTCATGCTCAAGGATGATTTTTAATTTTTGATACCAGCTATCAAAATTAGGTCCCATGAGCTTGTCATTATCTAATAATAACTGGAGCGACAGGGTAGTAGCCATAGCTGCATAAAGAAAAATCAGACCTATATTAGTACATAAATTATTAATACTAAAGACTTGGACTTTAGTCTAAAGTTTTTCTCAGTATTTTTATGAATTGATAGCCTCAACCTCCAATTCGAAGAATTACTTTAATTCCTTAGTGGGTACTAGAATCCACACAGACTACACACGAGCCCAACTTTGGTTGGTCAACCCATGTGCATCTATGGGTAGGTTCATAACCAGTTGTTTCTCTAAACAACTTCTAGTAATTAATTTTGCCCCAGAACCTAATCAGTAGGCTTTGGCCTCCACTGAAAAAATCTGGTTAGGTCCAACCATTAACATGATTTGATTTGGTGAATCGGACCAATAAATGATCAAGCCCGACTTTGGTCGGCCAACCTAACCACCATCAGAAAGACTCAAACCAAATTATCATACTATGAATGATAATTCCATTAGTCAATAAGCACCAAGCCTTTGGGCCTCCAATGATTATTAAACTAATGGACTCATTATCACTCACTTAATGGGAGGCTATGACTTAGTTATCAATATAACTTAATCATTTTTAGGAACTTAATAATTTTTTGAGGATTTTATTAAAGGATAGTAGAGAAGAAATCATCCAGCCAATTTCAATCCTCCCACTGACTTCACCAAGTCAGATTAAAAAGGATTTAATTAAAGCTGGCATTAGGAGCACCTAAATCAGTCACACTGATTTACCTAATGACATGGGTGAGTTCTAATCACCAAGTGATCAATCAAAAGCTAACTTACCAGATTGGCCAGGTAAGTGAGATCAGTGGTGGGAATTTGTCATTAACTCGTCAATGATCGAATCAATGCGAGTAGCTCCCGCTTAAGAACCACTGGTCAAAACTGTTGAACTTACCTTAGACACCAACCGGTTCATTAGTTTTAATTTTGATCAACTTAGTAAATAGGGCTTCACCGCGTAGCCATGAATTAAGTCCATCTTGATCTAGTTAAAGACATGGACCCATTCAACTACAACTATTGAAGTTGAGTCTAGAGTATCCTTGACCTAATCTAATTCAACTTTTGATTAGATTTGACCAATTACTCCATTTAGTCCATTTTTTAAGCTAACCTTAGGTCCAACCCAATTATGGACCTAATTCATCTAACCCATTGACCCACAAGTTTATGCAATTGTCTTAGGTCTTAATTCACAATTCTAGACCTACTAGACAACACTTAATTCTTTTAATTAAGTACTTGGGCTGATGGGTCAGGGTTTGGCATTTCGAAAATAATTTTTAAATTTTGAAAGATTTTATTTTCTGTTCACCAAATGTGTTGACTCATTTCACAAACGGGTCAGCACAATTCATAAATAGCAATCCTATTGCTCATTTCATAACAGAAAATAACTCAAAATAAATCATGAATTTTTTTTAGATCTAATCTAACACATTCATGATAAATTTTATAATTAAGTCCTTTCGCTGCTTCATCGGTATGGGATATAATTGCATCGGCACCCCTACCGCCATAGGAGACCCCATCGAATGAGAAGAGAGGGCTTTTAAACCCTACTTTTCTCCTATGACCGGACGGCCATGGCAACCAACCCAATTAGATTACTTGCTACTTGGATCAAGTATATCTAAATATATCAATTTCAAAATTTAAATTTTAAATTTTAAATTTTAAATTTTAAATTTCAAATTTTAAATTTCAAATTTGAGATTTCAACCAAATTTCAAATTTTGAATTTTCAATCTTTGAATTTTAAATTTTGAATTTCAAATTTCAAATTTCAAATTTGAGATTTCAACCAAATTTTAAATTTTGAATTTCCAATCTTTGAATTTTAAATTTTGAATTTTGAATTTCAAATTTTAAATTTTAAATTTCAAATTTGAAATTTCAAACAAATTTTAAATTTTAAATTTCAAATTTTAAATTTTAAATTTTAAATTTCAAATTTGAACTTATAGATTATACCTTAATCTACGCATGCATATGTATATCATATTCTAGAACCATGCTTTGATACCATTTGAAGCAAAAACCCAATGTAGGGGTAAAATGGTAATTTTAAAACTTTTTTAAATTTACTATTTTACAGTAGAATTATTAATTAATCTCATTAATTAATACTAATTAACCCTACACTAGGATCTAAACATGATACAATAGCATGCATTTAAATTTAAAATTCAAATTTGAAACAGTAAACTTTTTACTGTACTGTGTTCAGAACACATCACCTTTTGTGGGTAGTCGATCACCGTAATCTGATCACCATCGGGGGGCTCTAATCATCACATCACAGCCACACTAGTGTCTGGCCTCTGCGAATCATCCACACGAAGCTTCCGTCTGATCGGCTCCTCACGAATGCTAGTTCGTGATTTCACCCTTTTGATGGCTGATGTTGATCGAACTCCTTCGATCGATGTGTGCTGACTCCTCAGATGCTCCAGATTATTTGCATGATTGGTTGAGAGGCTGATGGATCTCTCCCTAAAATTTGGTGGACTCACGACACTCGTGGCACACCAATCTCACTTCCCGAACCCTAGGTAGAAACCCTAGGGTACACACCAAAAACCCTGCGCCCAATTTTCTTTCTTTTCTTTCTTTTTCTCTCGAAAGGTTTTGGACCTTCACCTCACGCACAAGGCTTCCTCACACCCCACTTTCTTTCTCAAAATTTTTTTTACACACACCCTAGCTCCCTATCTCTTTTAAAATAGTTCAAAACGTGTCTTATCCGCGTGAGAGGATAAAGACAAGTGGTTACACATTTGAATTCAAATCAAATTTGAATTCAAACTAAAACCAACTCATCCCTATCCACTTGGGCATGAGAAGAGAAGGTGCGAGTCTTCTTTGTGCATGGAAAGGTTTCACGAGAAACTCTTTCTCATGTGAGATGTGGGGTGCTAAAGTGGATAATGTCATGTATGCGCAAGAGATAAGTTATCCATTCAAATTCAAATGGTGGTTTGATCTTAATTGAACCAACCTAATCAAAATAGGTTAAGCACAATTAGACTAAATTAAACTCAACTTAATTAGGCTCAATAAAATCCTAATCAAATCAAAAATTGACTAAGCCCAACCCCTGATCAAATCAGGGACCAAACCATCTCGACGATTAGGTCAACTCTTAACCTAATCGGGTCAAACCCAAC
>NC_026007.2:37210530-37218030 GCF_000442705.2 Elaeis guineensis | reverse complement strand
GCTCCCTTAGGAGTCCGGGCGAAGCTGTTCTGCTGTCGATGGCGGAGCCCGGCTCCCGTAGGAGTCCGAGCGAAGCTGCTCTGCTGAGGATTTCGGCTGTGGGTATTTTATACCCAACACCAGTCCTCCTACTTCCGAGTTTGAATTTCAAGCGAAGGAAGTACGCACAGAGAGAGATGCGCACAGCCGGAATCGCCCCTTCGAATTTTGTGCACTGCCGCCCCCAGATATTTTGACATTTAATGCGCGCATGTCAGAGTCTGCTTTTCGGTGAAGGCGATCTGAAGAGTCTTTTCAGAATCCCCGTTGAAACGCGATCCCAAGCGTCGTGCTGCGGGAATTCGTGAGCGGTCAACCCTCGATGGCGATGAAGGAGATAAGCGCGACACGTGGCACACATCAGCTGGCCCGGGAATTCACGCCGCCATAACTGCACCAGGATCCGTCGGCTATTTAAACCCCTCAGTCCCTTCGTGGCTTCATCCTGGTGCTCTCTTCCCGTCTGAGAGTTTTGCTTCTCTCGTTCCAGTCCTTGTCTCCTTCTCTCGCACCATGTCCTCTACTCGGGAGGCTGTTCTTGAGGGAATTTTTAGGGCTTGGAGGAAGGTGAGGAGGAGAACGGCGGCCGGTGAGAATCTCCATCGTTCTAAAGGGAGCCCAAGGAAGAATTCCTTCAACAACAGAGGTTTAATAACGGGGGCTGTCGGTGAAGTTCTGCCCGCGAATTTTGGAGTGGCAAGGCGGGGTGATATCGATCAAGAGGGCAGAGCAGTCGTCATAAGCCATGACGGGATCCTTGACGCCGTCGGGGCCGAGAGACCAGAGGCGGTCGGCGTCGACGGTGGGGCAGTAGAACTTGTTGCGGGGGCGGTGGAAGTAACGCATGCCGACCTTGCCGGAGCATCTCGGGTGGCGGCCGTCGTGGTGCATTCGAAGATGAGGCACATCTCTGGCGTCGCAACAGCTCCTGAAGTGGCTACGGTTCTTCTTGAAACAGGTCTTCGCTACTGCCGCCGTTGCCCTCACCGCCTCCGAAGATCTATCCCACCCCCTTCCCGCTAAGGTTGGGACTTTGGGGAACAGAATGAGGTGAGATGGGGCGAGAGTTGTTACACACACTGGAGAATGCGACTGAGAAGGATAGAGACGGAGTTCATAGCTCGGAGCGACCTCCGGTTCGTCCTGCCCGAACCGTGCTTGCGAGACTTGCGATAACGTGTATCTTCTTTTTCATCTTCTTTTTCCTGACCCTTCAGGTCTTGTAACGTGTACTTCTGTTAAATGAAAAAGTAATTTTGGTACCTTGTTTGTATCTTGTGTTAAATAGTTGTCTGTCGAACTTCATCATTTTCCTTTCCTTCTCTTTATCTGTGTTACGTCGTCCCAAGGTCGTCGGTGCCCTCTTCAGTTCATGTGGGGTCGTCATTCGCCGAGCTCCTTTTCGGCTTTTATGCCGTTCGGAGATACCCACTTGTCAGGTTTGCTTGGATTTCTCTCCACTGAAGTCGGGGCTAAGTTCGGCTCCCTTGATAATCCGAACGGAGAAGCCCTCCTGAAGTTGGAGTAGCTCGGCTCCCGTAAGAGTCAGGGCAAAGTTTTTCTGCAATCGAAATCATAAGCAAAGTCCGGCTTCCGTAGAAGTCCGGGTGGAGTTGTCCTGTAGCTGATGTTGGCGATGGAGCCCGGCTCCCATAGGAGTCCGGACGAAGTCTTTTTTATTGGAACCCGGCTCCCGCAGGAGTCCGGGTGAAGTCTTCTTTGGCGTAGAAACCCGGCTCCCGTAGGAGTCCGGATGAAGTCTTCTTTGGCGGCGGAACCTGACTCCCGTGGGAGTCCGGATGAAGTCTTCTTTGGCGGTGGAACCCGACTCCCGTAGGAGTCCGGATGAAGTCTTCTTTGGCGGCGGAACCTGGCTCCCGTGGGAGTCCGGATGAAGTCCTTTGGCGGCGGAACCCGGCTCCCGTAGAAGTCCGGATGAAGTCTTCTTTGGCGGCGGAACCCGGCTCCCGTGGGAGTCTGGATGAAGTCCTTTGGTGGCGAAACCCGACTCCCGTAGGAGTCCGGATGAAGTCTTCTTTGGCGGTGGAACCCGACTCCCATGGGAGTCCGGATGAAGTCCTTTGGCGGCGGAACCCGACTCCCGTAGGAGTCCGGATGAAGTCTTCTTTGGCGGCGGAACCCGACTCCCGTGGGAGTCCGAATGAAGTCTTCTTTGGCGTAGAAACCTGGCTCCCGTAGGAGTCCGGATGAAGTCCTTTGGCGGCGGAACCCGGCTCCCGTAGGAGTCCGGATGAAGTCTTCTTTGGCGACGGAACCCGGCTCCCGTGGGAGTCCGGATGAAGTCTTCTTTGGCGTAGAAACCCGGCTCCCGTAGGAGTCCGGGCCTTCCACTTTGCTCATGTCAGGATGAGGTTCTCCTTCTGTTTCTGACAGGGCTGTGGGGGCACATTAGGGCGTTGCCAGGCCTCTCCCCCCATCCGGTCTAAAAGAACCGGGCCTTCGACTTTGCTCAAGTTAGGGTGAGGTTCTCCTCCTGTCCCTAACAGGGCTGTGGGGGCACATTAGGGCGTTGCAAGGCCTCTCCCCCCATCCGGTCTAAAAGAACCGGGCCTTTGACTTTGCTCAAGTTAGGGCGAGGTTCTCCTCCTGTCCCTAACAGGGCCGTGGGGGCACATTAGGGCGTTGCAAGGCCTCTCCCCCCATCCGGTCTAAAAGAACCAGGCCTTCGACTTTGCTCAAGTTAGGGCGAGGTTCTCCTCCTGTCCCTAACAGGGCTGTGGGGGCACATTAGGGCGTTGCAAGGCCTCTCCCCCCATCCGGTCTAAAAGAATCGGGCCTTCGACTTTGCTCAAGTTAGGGCGAGGTTCTCCTCCTGTCCCTAACAGGGCTGTGGGGGCACATTAGGGCGTTGCAAGGCCTCTCCCCCCATCCGGTCTAAAAGAACCGGGCCTTCGACTTTTATAAGGTTGCCCTCTCATTTTTGATACAGTCTGCTTGAATTGTCCTAAGACAAATGGGCACACATTTTTTGATTAGGACGAAATTACTGGTAGTACATCCGTAAGTTTTCTGAGCTCCAAGGTCGCGGGAGGTCGGCTCCTCCGAGCTCCTTAAGATAATAAGTTCCAGGCCGGACTACTTCTTTGACCTCATAAGGTCCCTCCCAGTTTGGGGCAAGCTTCCCCTGGCCCTGTGGTTATGAGACAGCAGCTCGTCGGAGCACTAGGTCCCCTACTTTAAATGCCTTGTTCTTGACTCGGGCGTTGTAATATCGGGCAACTTTCTGTCTGTAGGCCGCCATTCAAACCTGAGCAACCTCCCGCCTTTCTTCCAGTAGGTCGAGGCTGGCTCTGAGACTTTGCGCATTTTGGGGTTCGTCGAATGCCACGACTCGTGCCGACGGGAGTTTAAGCTCGATCGGGATGACGGCTTCCATACCAAAGGCTAAAGCAAAGGGAGTCTCCCCTGTAGGCAACCTCTGGGTGGTTCGATACGCCCATAGCACATGATAAAGTTCGTCCACCCAAGTTCCTTTTGCTTTTTCGAGCCTGGTCTTAATCCCTTGCAAAAGGGTTCTGTTAGTTACCTCAGCTTCGCCGTTCGTCTGAGGATGGGCCACTGATGTGAAGTTGTGGGAGATGTTTAGATCTTCACAGAATTCAGCAAATCTGGCTCCCGCGAATTGCCGTCCGTTATCAGTGATTAGGGTTCTGGGTAAACCGAACCTGCACACGATCGATTTTCAGACGAAGTCCTGCACTTTCGCTTCTGTGATTTTGGCTAGTGGCTCGGCCTCGACCCATTTGGTGAAGTAGTCGATTGCTACAAGGAGGAATTTTCTTTGACCAGACGCCATGGAAAAGGGGCCGAGGATATCCATCCCCCATTGTGCAAAAGGCAATGGGGCGCTCAAGGGTGTGAGCTCGGTAGCAGGTTGTCTCTGGACGTTGGCGTATCTCTGGCATCGATCACACTTTTTGACATATTCGATTGAATCACGATGCATTGTTGGCTAGTAATATCCTTGACGGAGTAGCTTGTGGGATAGAGACCTGGCACCCAAATGGCTTCCGCAAGCACCCTCGTGTACTTCTCGTAAAGCGTAGTCAGCTTCTGAGGGTCGGAGGCATTTCAAGAGGGGCAAAGAGTACGATCTTTTGTACAATTTGCCCTCATAAAGGATGTACCGGGAGGCTTGATTTCGGAGTTTCCGGGCTTCTTTCGCATCCTGGGGGAGAATCCCATCTCTCAGATAGGTTATCAGCGGGTCGACCCAGCTGGGCTCGTGGTCGATCTCCATTACGAGCTGCGGTTCTTTCGTACTCGGCTGTTTTAAAACTTCAAAGAGGACGCCTTTGGGTAATTCGATCGGAGCCGATGTCGCCAGATGGAGAGAAGATCGGCTCTGGTATTCTCCGACCTTAGAATTTGCCTGATGTCGAAATTGCCAAAGGCAGGGGTGAACTCTTTCACTTTCTCAAGATATTTGGCCATACTGTCCTCCCGCGCTTCGAAGCTCCCGCTGACTTGCCCCACCACAAGTTGGGAATCGCTGTGCACCCGGAGTTGATCTATTCCAAGCTCCCTGACGATCCTCAATCCTGCGATCAGAGCTTCATATTTCGCTCCATTGTTTGTTGCGGGGAATTCAAAACGTAGGGCGTATTCCGCGACGACTCCCTCCGGGCTGGTCAAGATCAGGCCCGCGCCTGCGCCTGCTATGTTGGAAGATCCGTCCACATGGAGGGTCCAAAAGCTATCAGAGGAACTGGCTTCTTCGTCGGAGGAGTTCGGTTGAGTCTTCAGGCCGTCAATTTTGCTTTGCTCAGGTTCGGCCTCCTCGGGGATGGTGCATTCTACTATGAAATCCGCTAATATTTGGGCCTTTATTGCCGGTCTAGGTTTGTAGTTGATGTCGAATTCTGTGAGCTCGATTGCCCATTTCGCCATTCTCCCAGAAGTGTCAGCTCGGTGTAAAACCGCCTTGATCGGTTGGTCGGTGAGTAACGTCACCGTGTGCCCTTGAAAGTAAGGCCGGAGTCTCCGAGCTGCAATCAACAAGGCGTAGGTCAGTTTTTCTAATTTAGTATACCTGGTCTCGGCGTCCCTCAACACGTGACTAATGTAGTAGATCGATCGCTGGACTTTCATTTCCTCTTTAACAAGGATAGCTGCAAGGGCTGTGGGAGAGACTGCCAGGTACAAAAATAGTTCCTCCTTAGGCTCGGGCTTCGCCAGCAGTGGGGGCGAGCTAAGGTAGCTTTTTAATTCTTCGAACGTCTGTTGGCATTCAGAGGTCCAACAGAAGTTCTTCGGTTGCTTGAGGGTTTGAAAGAAGGGCAAACATCGTTCGGCCGACCTCGCGACAAAGCGATTAAGAGCCACAACTCTTCCTGTGAGGCACTGAACCTCCTTGATCGACCTTGGGGCAGTCATATTTTGGATGGCGTGAATTTTCTCCGGATTGGCCTCGATCCCGCGCCCCGATACCATGAAGCCCAGGAACTTTCCTGAGGTTACCCCAAAGGCGCATTTGGTCGGGTTCAGCTTCATTCTATACTTTCGAAGAGCGCCAAAGGTCTCCTCGAGGTCGGCGACATGATTTTCGGAAGACCTGCTTTTTACGAGCATATCGTCCACATAAACCTCCATATTTCGGCCGATCTGCTCTTTGAAGATTTTGTTCACCAGTCGTTGATAGGTGGCGCCCGCGTTCTTGAGGCCGAACGGCATAACTCTGTAGCAGTAAAGGCCGCGATTAGTGATAAAAGCTGTCTTTTCTTCATGTTCCAATGCCATTCTAATCTGGTTATAGCCGGAGAACGCGTCCATAAAAGTAAGAAGCTCATGGCCCGAGGTAGCGTCCACCAGTTGGTCGATCCTGGGAAGGGGGTAGCTGTCTTTTGGGCAAGCCTTATTCAGCTTTTTGAAGTCGATGCACATCCTCCACCTGCCGTTTGCTTTCTTGACCAAGACAACATTGGAGATCCACTCAGGATAATTGACCTCCTTGATAAATCCGGCCTTGAGAAATTTATCTACTTCCTCAGCTATTGCCCTCTGCCTCTCCGGGGCATGACTCCGGATTTTTTCTTTTGTCAGCCGATGTTTAGGGTCGACCGCCAGATGATGTTCCATGACCTCTGTGTCAATCCCCGGCATATCCGCCGGGACCCATGCGAAAATGTCCGCATTCTTTCGGAGGAAATCCACGAGATGTGTCCGCACCCCCTCCTCCAGGTTGGAGCCAATTAACACCACATGCTCCGCATTCCCATCATTCAAAGGAATTGGTATTAGGTCCTCAATCAGACCGCCCCTCTCTTCAGTGAGGTCATCGCGCGCATCCAACCCATCGACCGGACAGAGGTCCGCTTGATCGCTCCTTTGCAGGGCGATGCTGTAGCAGTGCCTGGCCAGCGCTTGGTCTCCCCGGACTTCTCCGATCTCCTTGTCGGTGGGGAACTTCAATTTCAAATGGTAGGTCGAAACAACGGCTCTGAGGGCATTGAGGCCGGGTCGGCCAAGAATTGCATTGTAGGCAGATGGCGCCTTTACCACCAGGAAATTCACCAGGGCTCTGGACTACTTTGGATGCTGACCCGCGGTCACAGTTAAAGCTATCATTCCTTCCGTTGGAACGGCGTCACCAGTAAACCCTATCAAGGGGGAGCAAATCGGCCTTAAATGATCGCCAAGAGTGGCCATTCTCGAAAAGGCACTATAGAATAAGATGTCGGCCGAACTTTTGTTGTCGACAAGAATGCGACGGACGTCATAATTTGCTATGTTCAAGGAAACTACGACCGCATCGTTATGAGGGAATTGGACTCCCTGGGCATCTTCTTCAGTGAAGGCTATGGGTTCTTCAACTTTTTGCCGCTTGAGGGGCGCAGCTGATGTGCTGATTGCCTCCTGCCGGGATTCCCCCGAGATGACATTGATGGAATCCGGCAGGGACTGGTCGCCTGGCCACCCTTTGTCGGTGACCAGAGCCGGAGGTAGTCATGCAGAAACCTCGCGAGAGGGCATCGGACGGGGAAAAGAGGATTGGGTGCCAGAAAAGATGGCCGGAAGCGGGTCCGTTGAGCGCTCCTTCAAGAACAAGGGTGCTGCGAAGGTTCACCCTTCCTCTAGCGCCAATCCTGTTGGTGCAAAAATCTGCTTGCGTCGGAGAAGCTGGAGTCGGGGAAGCCGCGGTCGCCGCCGGGACCTGCAAGGGAAGTCTAAACCGGAGATGGGGTTACTCCGGCAAGACCCTCCGACGCTCAAGTCAGTTCTCTGCCTCAACAAGAATGGAGTGCTCGAACGGAGAATTTAGCAGAGTTTTGAGATAAGAAAAAGGAGCTTAAAGAATAACGTATCTGGGTCCCCCTTTTATAAGCGGAGGAGGCAACGGATTGATGGCGATGTTTGTAACCGCCTGGTAGTGGGCCGCCCATGGTCAGGGGAATTGATTGCGAAAGATAGTAGGGTAGACCTGTGGCTATCGTCATAGCC
>NC_026007.2:37063030-37205530 GCF_000442705.2 Elaeis guineensis | reverse complement strand
GAAATCTGGAAGATCCTACGAGGAAAAGCGATTTTCCTCCCTTCAAGTGGTATCAGAGCCAGGTTGTTGGCTCTATTTCAGATCTATTTTAGATCTAATTTTAATTTTAATTTATCTAATATTAAAAGATTTCAAATATCACATTAGATATAATAGGATCTGAAATTAAAATATTTAAAATTAAATCTAAGAAGATCTAACATGCATAAGATGCATGACTAGACTAGGATTAGTTGAATCCATGAATGGTCTTAAGTTTTATATTTTAATGAGATTAAAATATGAATTAAATATAATTTATTATTTGTTTTTATAATATTATAATTGTTATAATTAGATTAGAAAATAAAAAATAAAATTTTAATTATTTCATAAAATTGATCTGTTGCATGCCTAGACTAGTTGTAGAATTATTCTAGTAACTTGTCTAGAATAATTTTTATTTTGAATAGTTTAATTTAAATTTTATTTTTTAGATATTACATGTGATGTATCAGATCTGAAAGTATATTAATTAGATTGATTTTTGATACATGAGATGTATGCAAAGCATATATTGTTAGATCTTAAATTGTATATGTGATAGGTTAATTTAGATCTAACTAGTTTTATAGTTAAATTTATATTTCTGATTAAGGTATTCCTCATGGCCATCTGATCATAAGAACAAAGTAAGATTTTAAAACCCTCTGTTTCCATTCAATGGGGTGTTCATATGATGTGTAGGGGTGCCGCACGTTCATCCTTAATCAGAAATCAAAACTTACTTTTCTGCAAAATCCTAGATCCTGAAATCCTAGGATTTATTTTACATGCTTTGTTTATGAATCCAAACTTAATTAATGAATTAAGTTTATAAAATTAAATTAGGTCTAAAATTGAAAATTTCAGATCTAAGATATTTTCATAAAATTGGGTTCGGGCTTGGGTAGCTCAATTAGGTCTAGCGGTTGATCAAACCAAATCAAGAGTTGGTTAGGTGGGATCATGAAAGCTAATAATTGACCAGCCTAATAGGATTAAGTCTGGGTCAAGGTCGAATCACATTTAGATGTGACTCGATCAAGTTAAGACCTAATTTGGCTCAGTGGTTAGAGCCTGGATTGTAGGCTAAACTAATTAGTTCTGGTTTGACAATTTGGTGTCTAAGGTAAGTTGGACAGATGTGATCGACTGATTTTTAATTGGGAGCTACTCGACTCGAATGCGTTCTTGTCGAGTTAATGGCATATCCCTCCCACCAGTCTCACTTACCTGACCATATGTGTCGACTCAGTTCTGATTAGAGTTGGCTAATAATTCGAGCTAACCCATGTCACTAGGTTAGTCATAATTGTTATTACTATGTCAAGTCAAGTTTAATGAGACCTAAATAAATCTCTCTAAAAAAATATTAAGTCTAGGTCTTCCACTATTGTGGATGTACGGGCCCTTCCCGGGGTTGATTGTTCTCGACTGGTTATAGTGGCTCAGTTGCACCGGGAAGATGCAACCATGTCCATTAGGCATTGGATGCTACGAATTAGAGGATGGATTGGGCTCAATATTTCAGATACGGTGAGGGACCTAATCAGGAATCTAGTTTGTGCAAATGGTGGGTTTGACTTAACTAAGGATTGGAGCAATATCCTGGACACGGTGAGCTTCATGAATTAGAGACCAATTTTTGGGTGCACCATGATTAGAGAATCATTGGACAAGAGTTGTCCACTCATCGGTTGACCCATCACTAATAACTATTAGGTGAGGTGGTGAGCCAGTCGGTGAGACCGCACTACCCACTAAAAATCACTGATCACGAAGATTTTCACATCTCTACCAAGGGAGTATAGGGATCTGAGAAAATAGTGAGAGCCTAATTTATTTAAAAATGAAACCCCTAAACAAATTGGTTGAGTCTGATTACAAAATCTAACTAGAAACTTTTGACTCTCTACAGGAGACATGTCTGCCTCAAACCTCCTGACCAAAATTCTAGACACCCATAGACTGACTGGACTCAATTTTAAAAATTGGTTGAGGAACTACAGAATTATTCTGGATTTTAAAAAATTGACTCATGTCTTGGACCAGGATCCACCTGCCATACCAGCACGTCGACTGCTGAACAGAGAGCATCTTTGAAAAAGTGGACGGATAATGATAACAAAGCAAGGTACTACATGTTGGGTGCAATGTCTGATGACTTGCAGCACCAACATGAGAATATTTTGACTACCCACCAAATGTTGGCTTACCTACAAGAGTTGTTTGGTAAACAGAGTCACGCGGCCAAGTATCAAGTCTGTCAAAAACTTTTTAAGACCAAGATGCGTGATGGGCAATCAGTCCAAGATCATTGTTTGACAATGATCAAGGATCTTGAGGAGCTTGAGAAGCTCGATATCATCTTAGACAAGAATTTTCAGATTGATGTGATCCTTTAATCCTTGTCTGATGCATATGGTCAGTTCATCATGAATTTTCATATGCATAAGATAATGTGGCAGACCCGCTGACTAAGCCATTGGGCCAACAGAAGATCGAAGCCCATCTTGAGAAGATGGGACTTAGATATGTAGCCAATTGGCATTAGGTCAAGTGGGAGTTTGTTAGATGTGTACCCTAGATGCCAGATCGGCTGACACATTCCTATACAAATCTAAGGGTAAATTTATAATTTTGACTATAAATGAATGAAAAGGGTTATTCTTCTATCACATTATGTACATTATGTCTGTGATACATCCTTTGAGTTAGTGGGAATATAAATTCATATTTTCAAGAGTTAAAAATTTAAGGCATGAATTTACATAACTAACTCATAAACAGCTCCTGACCATAGGATCATCACGAGGATGGTGATCGATCTGGAAGGTTGGTGTATGATCACTTTCTTAGGGTAGATGTGTCTTGAGTCTACGGTGTGGAGACACCAGAGAGAGAGTACAGGTATTCATTGAGAATGAGAGTACTGAGCGTGACCACTTTGAGCAATCATAAGGAAGTCTACCTTCTCATCGATGACTAGCTCGATGCTGTAGTTGTGTGTCTAGTTCTTTGACCTGAGGTGCATTGACAGTTCACCTTAAGTGTGTTATAGTTTGACTACACCATAACTCGGTCTCCTAACCATTCGGAACCCTGAGGTGTATGTTGGCTGTAGCATATTCATTGTAGGAACTAGGTCGCATCAAGATGGGATCTATCAACCTCGATAGATGAGCAGAGTAGTCCTATAATAATTGAAAGATCGAGTCCTTAAGCCCATGGCCATGGCAGAGTGAAATAATGGAAAAGAGTTTTCTATTAAGATTTCATATCAGACTCGGATCGATCGATTAACTCATATGACTGATGTTGGGTTTGACGAGTTCACCTTAACCCTAATTCAGTCGGGACTCATGATAGAGGAACTCAATCACACAGATAACTGCACCGAGAGGTTTATCTTCAATTCTGATAGGTTGCCATCACATACTGCTAGGTGTCACTGATCGATTTTGAGAGCAATTAGAATGATATTGATGATCGATCATTCTAATTGTCTGAATCAAAAAAGTTTTGGTCCATCGAAAGGAGTTTCAACGATATCGATGATGAGATCATGACATGTCTCATTACCATACGAAATTGAACCTAACTGAGTCACACAAATAAGGATTAGGGTCTAGATGTCATCAATTGGGCTAACTCAATTTATTTGGATTAGATCCAATTAGGTTCAAGGAAATCGTGCTAGCACACGATTGAGCCTAACTTTCTCCTTGTGTAATCTTTTCTGTCTCTACTAAGCCAAATATGATTTGACTCATCCTGAGAACCTTAGAAAGGTTTCTCTTAGTCTAAATAAAACTTGTCCAGCTCAGAAATGGCTTGTCTTAATTCATGAGATGAATTTAAGACAACACCTGCTAATTCCTAGCACCTGCCAATTTTATTTTAGGACATCTGTCAAAAATTGACATATGGGTCTTAAACTGAAGAGGACTCATTGGAGAATTTTTGTGGAGTGTCCACATGCCAAAACTCAATTGAATTGGGTGCCATAATCAGATTATGGCATGAACCCAATTGGATTAAAGTGGGCGCCCCAAATGGATAAGAACCAAAGAGTCCTGATGAACATGGACTCTTTGGCGCCACCTTGATTGAGCTTATCCAATGTTGGTGCCAACTTAGGAGAGAGGGTGGGGTTCTTATCTGATGTGATCAAATGACATCACTCCATCAATCAAAATTTTTCTAAAATTTATTAAAATTTTTTGATTGGTTGAATGATGTGGCACTGCGCAGCATATAGGGTCTATATAAACCCTGCTGTGCCTAGGGTTTCGTGAAAAAAATTATTTCATGTACAAAATCCAATAGCTGCCACCCCCTCCCCTCTTCTCCATGTCCTCCCTGCTCTCCTTCCTCCCCTCTTCATATCCAAAGAGTTGGATGTCCATCTGGCAAAGATCCAAGGCATGGTGATGCTTGGAATAGAAGGCTGCAGGACATTTTCGACAAGCTACTGCTTCAACTTCAGAAGGAGTTCTGAAGCACTTTCAAATCAGATAAAGATCTGATTTTTGGAGTATAAATTCATGAGGAGAAGGCATTCTAGATCCTATCTGAGTGGATATCGGTAGAGGTCAGGAACTTACGTGGCTACATCAAAACTTTGGGCTGTGCAGAGATCATCTACAGGATAATCAGATTACCCTTGAGGTACTTTTTCTTTCATCATAGATTTAGATTTAATTTTAGATTTTAAATATCAGATAATAAAATTAGATCTAGAGAATTAGATCTAAAATATGTAGGATAAATTTTTTAAAAAATTATTCCACCTCAGATTTGATAAAATCTGGAAGATCCTACGAGGAAAAGCGGTTTTCCTCCCTTCAATCGCTTCCCTTAGGATAGACGAGTCTCGAGTCTACAGTATGGGGATTCTAGAGTAAGAATACAGATAGTTGTTAGAGAATAACGATATCGAGCATGATCAATATGAGAAGTCACTTGGATGTCTACTCACTCATTAGTGACTTTCTCATTGCTATAGTGGTGTGACTAGTTCTTAGACCTATAGTGCTTTGGATGTTCACAATGAGGTAACTGTAATTTGACTACACCATAACTCGATCTTCAAGCCATATGAAGTCTTGAGGTATATATTGGCTATAGTAGATTCATTGTAGGAATAGAATGTGCATCTAGATAAGATCTATCGACCTTAGTAGTTAAGGAGTAGTCCTATATGATTGATGAGATTGAGTTCTGAAGACCTTGGTCAGGACAGAGTGAATGATGGAAAAGAGTTTCTATCAGTTTTCACAAATGAACTTAAGTAGAATAAATCTTAAATATGACAGACAATGGAGTTGGATAAGTTTTCTATAACCTCTATGTCACGCCCTCGATCCGAGATTGTGAATCGAGGGTCATGGCAACCACCGAATACTCATAGAAAACTCTCCCTATAAGCATGCAAGGCATCTTATCATGCTATTCTAAAATAATAGTGAAATAATTAGTCAATAATTTAAATCTAAAATATAACGATCTAAATTTTTTCTTTAATATCTCAATAAATTTAACAATAATTCATAGGTCTTACATCAAATTCAATAAGACTTTCAACCTAAAATAAAAGTATGAAGATTCTACTTCTAATCACTCTTTCATTTATATTTTGTATCATCTTAATTTCTCAACATCTGTAACAACAGTAAAATAGGAGGTAATGAGCTAGATAGCCCAGTAAGCAATGATCACTTTCAATAGATTTCATTAGGCATTTAAGTAAATAATCATTTATAGAAAATAAGCATATAGAGTTCATCAATTCAAAATCAATTTCAATTATGCAATATAAATCATGCTAAATTTATTTTTTTTTCAAAAATTTAATTTTTTTTGAGATTTTAGTTTCTTTCATTCTTAAATTCTTTTCATCAACCATGAGCTATGACCATATTTTTTCTATGGCAGGGTCATAACACCGCGTATCTTCTTACAGTGAGCTGCGAATCATCTAGCAGCAAGGTCCTTCGGACCGTTAGTCTCTTTGGTGGTTTGTCGCTGGTCTTGCTGGTGACATAAATTCTCAGGATAAATTAATTGCCAACATATATACCTCCATTGGCGGGGTCCTTTACATAGTCAGATTGTTAATTTATATTATTCATATTTCAAAATTCTTCATAAATTATGTTTCATATTCTAATTTTGATAAAAAAATATATAATCATATAATATCAAAATCAATCAATATAATGCATCATAAAATTAATATGTTCAATCATGTTTCATCATAACATTTCAAATAAAATATTTTCATAACAAAATATCATTCATCCAATTCATACATCATTTCACAAATCATGTCAGAAAAATATATTATAATTTATCAATAAATCTAAAAAAAATAAAACATTACTTATCTCGAATACATTCCAATAAATCCACATATTTTTATATAATTTTCTTTTAAAATTCTTTAGTTCATGAATCATATCACAATATCTGATTATCAGATGTCAACGATACCTATACGAGATCAAATTCAATAATCAAAAAAAATATGAATACCATATTTCAACAGTTTAGATTTGATCCGATCATCTAATTTCATCTAATCAAAATCTAATTAGGACATAAACGATCCAAAGTTTGACTATCAGATCAAATCGGATTCGAAATAATAGGATCGAAGTTTCTTCATTGGTTTCATAAAATCAAGTAGAGAGAGAAAATCAGAGGAGAGAGAATTTATGAGGTACAATCTAAATTAATCAGATGCCATAGTCCAACATCTCGATTGGTATGATCCAAATAATCTAATCAAGTCATCTTAAATTGAAATCATGGATGATCAAATTGATAAATATCCGATCTGATCAAGACGAGTACCAGCACGCTATCTGACAATCATGGACCAAGATGCTTTATTAGAATCAGATAAAAAATATTAAAAAAAAATTATTGATAAATCTTTTTAGAGAAAGAAATCGATCAAGAGAGATAAACAATTTTAGAGAGAAAAAATTTTAGAGAGAGAAAATTCATCTTGGACTCCTCAGACGATATGATTCAACAAATCCGATCGATCAGATCAAATCATACTGAAATTATCATGTGGATAATTCAATAAGATCATGAAAAATAAAATCTAAAAATATCTGATCTGATCAAAGTGGGTGCCGGTGTACCATCCAGTGATCACAGATTAAAAATTTATCACTAGGATCATTTAAATTTATCATCATTCTTATCAAAATTCTAAAAAATCTTAGGAGAGAGAAATAATCTAGAGAGAGAAAGTAGAGAGAAAGTAGAAAGAGACTAGAGAGAAGAAAAGAGGGAGAGAGAGAAAGCAGAGAGAGAAAGTCTCTCTCTTTCTTCTTTTTTTTTCTTTTCTCTTTTTTTCTTTTTCTTTTTTTTCTTTTTCTTTTTCTTTTTCTTTTTCTTTTCCTTCCTTCTTCCCGCGGCTTCCTTTGGGTCGAAACAAGGGACCTCACAATCCCCTCGATTAGTCAGTCGATCGGTATGAGACTGGTCGACGATAAGAGGGTGACGACGGGCGGCTCGGAGGGATCCAAACTGATGGCCGATGGTGACCACCGGTGCTCAAAAAAATCAAAAAAAATTGAATCCTCTATTTTGACAAAATTCAATGACTTCGGTCATCGACGAGCATGCACACCGGCACAGGAAGGAAGGAGGAGAAGAGAGGAAGGGGACGAGGCTCACCTTCGACGCTGGTGAAGCTTTTCTGACGGGAAATCTCAATGGGCATAGGGATGGTCTTCCGCAGTGGCTTTTCGATGATTGCCACCGACGGACTTCGGGTTCTCCGGTGAAAGGGAGAGAGGAGGGATCTCCTCCTTAAATAGAGCCGGAGGGGGCCTCTTCTGACTCCGATTGGGAGTCGGTGAGAGGACGAAGAAGACTCCCTTTGGGAGTCTTCTCCTCTGTTTCTTCTTTCCTTCTTTTTTTTTCGTTTGTGTATTGGGCTAGGTTTTAAGGCCCAATGGGTCGGGCCATGACACTCTGTCTTATCAAAATTCATGATAGAAGAACCAAATCGTACGGTAACTACACCTAGACATTCATTCTTTCATTCTACTAGATTGCTACTATATGCTGCTTGATATCACTGGTACTTTGTGGGACCAACAAAAATTATTTTGATAGTCAGTAATTCTTAATTGATGAGTTGAAATTATTTCAATCTATTGAAAGGAGTTTCAATGATATTTTGATGGAGATCAAAATATTTTTTACTATTAGACAGAATAGAACCTATGGGATTACACATAAAAGAGATCTTGACTGATCAGATCGTTGAATCGCAATTTCAAATCATAAAAAAAGTTAATTATCAATTTAATTGATGATTGAACTTAAATAAAAAAGTTATATAAAGGACTTACTAAGAATTAGTAAGTTATAGAAAAACTAAATTATAATTATTGCATATTATTTGATTTGATCAAATATTAGGATTCGGTCCTAATCAAATTAAATCAAATTTAATTTGATTAGTTTTGGTTTGAGTTTGACTCAAATTAGGTTTCACAAGTCTAATATTATTAGACCAAATGAATACTTGACCCAAACCTATCTAAATTTGGTTTGACCCAATCTTTAGCAACATTTATTTTGGATTGGATCCTAATCAAATAAAATCAGATTTAATTTAATTAAATTTGGTTTAAATTTGACTTAGACTGGATTTCATAAGTCTAACAGGATTGGACTTAATAAATGTTTGATTTATGTTGCACTATAAGAAAAAATTTTTTTTGCGATGGACCTATTTGCGATGGCTGATTTACCATCATAAAAAATTTATTTGTGATGGCAAGAAACCTTCATGAATAAGATGTAAATTTTAATTGCTATTTACAACGGCAATCAAATTCTGTAGTAAAAAGTAGAGTTTTTATGATGGCAATGAATCATGATAAATAATCTATGATTTTTACGATGATAATGGATTGTGGTAAATAATCCATGATTTTTATTTTTTTTTGGGATGGTATTTTGTCATGATAAAAAATTAGTTAAAACATCCCTCCTAAGCTTTTTTTTTTATTGCGATGGTATTTTGTCATGGTAAAAGAAAATTAAAACCCCTTTCCCCACCGCCCGCGCTCGATCTCTCGGCTTCCCCTCTCCCATCACCGCCTCCACTCCAAAACCCTACTGCCCTTCCTCCTCTCCAAACCTCCCCCCTCTTCTGCTCCAAAATCGTAGCCTGATCCTCCCCGGCCTGCCCCTTCCCCCCTCCTCCGCTCCAAAACCCCCCTCCCCTCCTTCGCTCCAAAACCCTACACTGATCCATCTCCCCGACGTGCTCCCCTCCCCCCTCCTGTGCTCCAAAATGAAGGAAAAACTATCTTTTTCTTGTAGGATCTTCCAGATTTCATCAAATCTGGGGTGGAATAATTTAAAAAAAAAATTATCCTACATTTATTTCAGATCTAAATCTCTAGATCTAATTTTATTATTTGATATTAATTTTAAAAAAAATCTAAAAATATGAGAAAACATGAAATACCTCAAGGGTAATCTGATTACCCTGTAGATGATCCAGCAAGCCTGAGGTTCTGATTTAGCCACGCAATCGTCTGGCCTCTACCAGTATCCACTTGGGTAGGACCTGGATTGTCTTCTCCTCATGAATCTCTGCTCCAAAAATCAAAACTCAATCTAATTAGGAAGATCTTCAAAACCCTTCTTGAAGTTGGAGCAGCAGCTTGTCGAAGAACTCCTGCAGCCTTCCTGTTCGAGGAGTCACCACACCTTGATCTTGCACTAGATGGATGCCCAACTCCTTGGATGTGAAGAAGGGAGGGAGGACTTTAGATGGGATGTGGAGAAGAGGAGGGGGGGCAGTAGCTTTGATGGGTTTGGCACAATCTCTTTAAACCCTAGGCACAGATAGGGTTTATATAGACCCTGCTGCGCTGCGCAGTGCCACATCATTCGACCAATCAAAAAATTTTAATAAATCTAAAAAAATTTTGATTGATGGAGTGATGTCATCTAATCACATCAGATAAAAACCCAAGCCTCTCTCCAAGAGTTGGCACCAACATCAGATAAGCACAATCATGTTGACGCCAAAGAGTCCATGTTGATCAAATCAACTTCCATCCTTATCCACTTGGGGTGCCCTCTTTATCCAATTGGGCTCATGCCATAATTTGATTATGGCACCTAATTTGATGCTGATTTGGTATGTGGACACTCCACAAAAATCTTCCAATGAGCTCTTGCTAAGTGGCCTTCAATTTAAGATCCATATGTCAACTTTTGACTGATGTCCTAAAATGAAATTGGCAGGTGACAAGAATTAGCAGGTGCTTGTCTTAAATTCATCTCATGAATTAAGACAAGCTTTTTCTGAGCTGGACAAGCTTCATTTAGACTGAAAAAAATCTTTTCAAGGTTCTCTGAATGAGTCAAATCACATTTGGCTCAGTCGAGATAGAAAAGATTACACGAGGAGAAAGTTAGGCTCAATCGTGTGCTAGCACGATTTTCTTGAACCTAATTGGATCTAATCCAAATCAATTGGGCCAGCCCAATTGATGACATTCGGATCCTAACCTTTGTTAGTGTGACCCAGTTAGGTTCAATTTCGTATGGTAATGAGATATATCATGATCTCACCATCGACATCATCGAAACTCCTTTCGATGGACCAGAACTCTTCTGATTCATACAATTAGAATGATCGATCATCAAGATCATTCTAATTGCTCTCAAAATCCACCATTGACACCCAACAGTATATGGTGGCAACCCATCAGAACTGAAGATGAACCTCTCAATGTAGCTATCTATGTGATTGAGTTCCTCTATCATGAGTCCCGACTGAATTAGGGTTAAGGTGAACTCGTCAAACCCAACATCAGTCATATGAATCAATCGATCGATCCGAGTCTGATGTGAAATCCTAATAAAAAACTCTTTCTCATTATTTCACTCTGCCATGGCCATGAGCTTAAGGATTTGATCTTTCGATCATCATAGGACTACTCCTCTCATCTACCGAGGTTGATAGATTCCATCTTGGTGCGACCTAGTTCTTACAATGAATGTGCTACAGCCAACATACACCTCAGGGTTCTGAATGGTTAGGAGACCAAGTTATGGTGTAGTAAAACTATAATATACTCAAGGTGAACCATCGATGCACCTCAGGTCAAAGAACTAGACACACAACTGCAGCATCGAGCTAGTCATCGATGAGAAGGTAGACTTTCTTATGACTGCTCGATATGATCACGCTCAATACTCTCGTTCTCAACGAATACCTGTACTCTTGCTTTGGTATCTCCACACCATAGACTCAAGACATATCTACCCTAAGGAAGTGATCGTACACTAACCTTCTGGATCGATCACCATCCTTGTGATGATCCTATGGTCAGGAGCTGTTTATGAGTTAGTTATATAAATTCATGCCTTAAATTTTCAACTCTTGAAAATATGAATTGACATTTCTACTAACTCAAAGGATGTATCACAGACACAATGTACATAATGTGATAGAAGAATAACCTATTTATTGATTTATAGTCAAAATTATAAATTTGTCCTTAGATTTGTATAGAAATGTATCAGCCAATCTGGCATCTAGGGCACTCATCTAACAAACTCCCACTTGACCTAATGTCAATTGGCTACATATCTAAGTCCCATCTTCTCAAGGTGGGCTTCGATCTTTTGCTGGCTTAATGGCTTTATCAGCGGGTCTGCCACATTGTCTGTAGAGTCGACTCTTTTAACCTCGACATAACCTTTTTCGAGGTAATCACGGATCAGATGGAATCACCGCTCGATGTGCTTAGATTTCTGGTGAGACCTTGACTCCTTAGCTAGGGCTATGGTGCCATTATTGTCGCAGTAAAGAGGGATGGCATCCGATGACATCACTCCAAGCTCTGTGGCAAACTTCTTATACCAGAATACCTCCTTCACAGCTTCTGATGCAGCATATACTCTGCCTCCATGGTGGCATCAGCAATCACCATCTGCTTGAAACTCTTCCAACTAACTGCACCACCATTGCAAATGAACAGACTCCCAGATGTCGACTTTCGATCATCTATAAAGTCTGAGTCTTTGTAAAATCTGGAGTTTTTCATTTCCAAAAACTAAAAACATATCCTTAGTCCTTTTCAAGTACTTAAGGATACATTTCATAGAAGTCCAGTGCTCTTCACTTGGATTCGACTGATATCTGCTTGTGACACTCACAGCATGGGCTATATCAGGTCGTGTACATAGCATGGCATACATGAGGCTCCCTATTGCCGAAGCATAAGAGATTTTACTCATGCATTCAATCTCCTCAGATGTGTTGGGCACATCTTCTTGGAGAGATGAATGCCATGTCTAAAAGGTATTAAACCTCTTTTGGAGTTTTCCATGCTAAACCTTTTAAGCACCTCCTCTATGTACATCTTCTATGAAAGTCCCAGCCTCCTATTTGGTCTATCTCTATAGACCTTAATACCCAATATAAAGGATGCCTCTCCTAGATCTTTCATAGATAACTCCTTAAACAACCATACTTTGATTGAGGTCAACATGAGAATGTCATTCCCAATTAGGAAGATGTCATCTACGTACAATACGAGGAAGACAACTGCGCTCCCACTGACCTTTTTGAACACATATGGTTCCTCTTCGTTCTTGATGAAACCAAATATTTTGATCACATCATTAAAATGAGTATTCCAGCTCCAAGATGCTTGCTTAAGTCTATAAATGGACCTTTGCAGCTTGCAGACCTTGTGATCATCATTACTGGATGTGAAATCAAGTGGCTGTTCCATATAGATATCTTTCTTAAGATATCCATTTAAGAATGCCATTTTCATGTCCATCTGTCATATTTCATAATCAAAATAGGCTGCAACAACAAGCAATGTGTAGATGGATTTTAGCATGGCTACGGGCGAGAAGGTATCTTGATAGTCAATGCCTTCGTACTGACTATAATCTTTTACTACGAGTCTAGCCTTAAATGTCTGTACATTTCCATCTGCACCTATCTTTCTCTTGAAGATCCATTTACACCTAATAGGTACAATACCTTCGGTGGATCTACCAAGGTCTAGACTTGGTTTGAGTGCATCGAGTCAATTTTTGATCTCATTGCCTCTAACCATTTTTCGAAGTCGATATCTGATATCGCCTTGTCATAGGTCTTGGGATCATCACCATGAGCCCCATTTCCCATGAGGAATATTTCTTCTATATCCTCTTGTATGGTACCTAAGTACCTTTCAGGAGGACAAAAAATCCTAGTTGATTTACAAGGTGGAAGAGATTGTGTTAGGACTGATTTTAATTGATTTGATTCCTTCGGTTCTTTAGCTCGTTGCTCTTGGGAGATATTCTCCTTGAGCTTAATTATTTTTCCAATGCCACCATCTTGAATAAACTATTTTTCAAGAAAAATAGCATTTCGACTCACAATCACATTGTGGTCTTCCGAAATATAGATGTTGCCCAGCTATGCAACCCAAGAGGGGGGGGTGAATTGGGTTTCTAAAAATTTTAGGCTTAATTAATTACTTATGATGAATGAGAACAAAGACGTTAATTCATGATTAATTACCTAAAGTAAGAATGCAAGGATATAATAAAGAAATAAAGAGAAACAAGAAAGCACACCACAAACACAAGGATTTATAGTGGTTCGGTGCCAACCTTGCACCTACATCCACTCTCCAAGCTCCTACTTAGGAATTCTAATCCACTATACTTGTATTCAACCCGAATACAAACGTCGGAAACTCCGACACTAGCTATCCCAAGCTAGTCTACTTATTTTTCGGGTACAAGTCAACCCAAAATACTCCGATTTCAGGTTCGGATCAACCTTCCCTTATTTTGGAAATCCTCCAAAAATAAGAACAAATACTCACAAAGAGTAAAATAGCTTAGAGCACAAATTAATACAATAACAGCTCCTTAAATGAGCGAATATAACAATAAAAATACTTTACTCAAATGAAGAAACCTCTTTTTGGATTTCCTCAAGGTGGATGAAGAGTTGAATGAACGCTTGAGGAGAAGTTGAACTTTGATTGAAAACTTCTTGAAGGCTTTGAAAGAGCTCTTGATCAAGGTTGAAAAATTGGCTTGAAAAACCTTCTCTTTGAATGCTCTTGAATGCCCTTTTGAACGCTCTTGCTTTTCTCTTTCACAATCTCTCGTGTATATTGTAGATTCCTTGTCTCTCTCGAGTATATTGTGGATCCCTTTTCTTTTTCTCTCATGTATATCGTTGATCACAATCTCTCTCGTGTAGATTTTGGATCCTTTTGTATATATGTTTTTTCTCTACTATTTCTTTCACCATTTGAAACCTTTTATAACCTTAAGAAACAAGAGAAAACATATTAGGCAGAAAAAGAGCCGTTAGAGCATTTTTAGGAAGCATAAAAGGCAATTAAAACAGGCAAAAAACTAGCCGTTGCGGACATTTTCCGTCGCAGGGGTCGACTCATGAGTCGACTCATGCTTCAGGAGTCGACTTCTGTTGCATTAGCCAGAAACTTTGATTTCTGGATTTTTTGGTCCAAATCAGCAGAGGTCGACTCATGAGTCGACTCATGCCTTGTGGGTCGACTCATGAGTCGACTCACAGGTCGTGCCAAGCCAAAAATCCAGCGTGCCAAGGGAAATTTTTGCATGCCAATCAGCTCATAGTGTCATGAGTTGACTCATGAGTCGACTCATGCACTTCAAACCTTCATAACTTCAAAAATATAAGTCCAAAAATAATGAAATTTTTACCAATAGATTACTAATCATTTGTTCTACCAAATGATACTATCAAATCAGGATTTTAGTAAAATTATGATTTTGCCCTTGAAGAGCATAAGAACTTTTTCAATTTAAAATTATTTGTATCCCTTCAATCTGCTTTGTAATCATCAAAATCAATCTAGGAGCAACAATCTCCCCCTTTTTGATGATGATAAAATATTTGAACAAAAGCATTTATGTGAAACAATAATTTCAAAAGAATGCATTATAGGTGTATATACTTGAAAAGAGTATGATTCTTTTGGCATGTGATATAAATGGTCATATACAAAAATAGTTTGTCCATTTTTTTAAAGATTTGAAAATATGCTCATTGGATTATGTGATTTTGGTGTTAGAGCGGAAAACTTGTTTTTGTTATCAGATTAAGCTGTATTTTGAAAATTTGCTCATTCTTCATTTGATTTTAGTTTTAGCATCAGAGCAAAAATAATTATGTGCTTTAATTGCTTTTGATACATCAAATAATTATGTGTGCCAAAGTATGTTTAAGAGTTGATTTGAAAAGTGTATTAGATCATTTTGAGTTTAAGATGTATCAGAGCAAGAGAAAAATAAATTTTGCAATGTATAAGAGCAAGAAAAATAATTTTACAATTTTATCAGAAAAAATTTTACAATGTATCAGAGAAACTTTTACAATGTATCAGAGAAAATTCTACAATGTATCAGAGCAAATTTTATAATGTATCAGAGCAAGTTAAAAAAAATTTTAAGATGTATCAGAGTAAGTTAAATTTCTTAAGATGTATCAAGGTAAATAAAATTTCAAAAGATGTATCAGAGCAAGTTGAAATTTTGAAGTATATCAGAGCATATTTAAATTTTTAAAGCAAATCAGAGCATATGTAAAGAAGTAATTTAAAAGTTACTTATTTGCATTGTACTTAGCATTGTATTTTTGATATTGTTCTTTAAATTTTCAATTCATTCATTAATTTCTCATAATTTATAGTTTTGATTGCTTTTTCTTTAATTGCTCATAATTTATGGTTTTGCTTTTGATGGATTTTTTTTTGTTTAATTTCTCTCCCTTTTTGACATCATCAAACATGGTTAACTCCTCCTTTTTCTGAAACATTCTTTAATTTCTCCCCCTTTAGAGTTTATCACAGATATTTGCTCCCCCTTAATACAGCAATTATTAACAGCAAACAACAACAAAGAGAAGACAATATTTCAACAAGGAGAATATATATAACCAAAATATGATCGACATCATTACAAAAGGTAGAAATATAAGTAAAAAATGATACCATAAAACCATAATTATTTCATTACATAGTTCTTAATATAAAAGTCAACCAGCTAATTGTCAATACATGGCCCCAAAATACAGATCCTAGAACAAGACACTAACACCTAGGATCTAGTAATGATCATGAGAAGTCATGGATCGGAGTCATCAGATATAAGATGAGAAGCTGATGGATCAGAAGTGCGTCCTCTACCCCGTCTGCCTCTGGCACGAGCAGGAGAGCGAGATGAACTGGGAGGCTGAGAACGCTGAGAGGCTAAGGACTGAACAGAGAGGGTGAGTCTAATGGAATCAAATACGTTCAGTGCTCTGGAAATAGACTGTAGTAGAGCAGTGAACTGAGTGGTTGCATGCTCACTCGATCCTCGGATCTCTTTCCTCAGTAACTCATATCCACCTTCTAGTGCTCCTCTGAGCCTGCCAGCCTCTGCAGTGAGGTCTGTGACCTCAATAGTTGACTCCTGTGGCTTGGGATGGGCCAAAGCAAGGACTTGCCCCTGTAAGTCAAGAACTCTGCCAGTCAGTCTCCAGACGGTGTCCTCAAGCTGTTGAATCCGGATGGACTGATCTGATATCATCTGAAACACAGTGGATATGTGGGGAGTCATGGTCTGATCAGAAGAAGTGGCTCCTGATGCAAAAATAGTACTGCTCCACTGACTAGATAGCAAAGAAGCCACACGCTGTGATATCTGCTCGATCTGATCGTCAGCCAGTCTGAACTCTGATTGAGGTGCTCTGGTCTCTGGCTGATACACTGGTGTGGGCATCCTAGTAAACTCTGAAGGGCCAGCCTCTGTATCAGGAATGAATTGGATATTTGGTGATGCTGCCCTGAAGTCATGGACAGGAGATGATGGACCTTCTTCTTCAGCTCTGTCTTCAGTTCTGTCTTCAGCTCTCTCCTCAGCTCTCTCCTCAGCTCTTTCTTCAGAGCCCTTGATCCAACCACCATCAGTCTTTGTAAATCCCATTCGGTGTAGGGTGTGTTGGTTGAAAGTATCCACATGAGAGAGCTTAGTAGAAGCCTCCCCCTCACAGCTAACTCCAAACCTCCTAAATACTCTAGTAAGGGCCATACCATAAGGCAAGTGTGCCTTGGATCTGTTCAAAGTCTCTCTCATGGCCTCTATCATAAGTGCAGGGTGGTTCAGGGGGGTCTGAGTGATGACATGAAACATGATACATATATCTCTGCTGGAAAGTAAATCATGCCTACCACTCCTAGGAAAGAAGAGCTTCGTTACCATCTGATGCAGGATCCTCATCTCAATAGACAAAATCTTTGCTTCCAATTTATTTAAACTCCCTGAATAAGTTCCCCCTAGTATAACACTGATCCCCTCTTCTTTTACTGGGAGTTCCATATAAGAATAACTCTCACTAGGCAAATGAAGTATTTCTCCCAATATACTAGAATCCAAGCAAATATCAATACCCTTGACTGTTGAAGTCACTGACCCATTTCCATAATGTACATTCTGGTAGAATTCTCTAACTAGGTCAACATAGGTGACTTCCTTAAGGGAGCAGTAAAAATCCCATCCTTGGTTTTTAATCCTAGTTGCAAATGTAAAGCCCTCTTTTTCAAAAAACCAAAAATCTATATTCTTCCCGGTTTTGACTTTTCTATCAGAAAGGGGATTCTTACTGGGGCTTAGGGAGGATTAAGGGAGACCTTGAGCAGATACTGAAGCTGGAGTGGGAGCAGTGGAAGACTGACCAGCTTGCCTTTTCTTTCGAATAATTTTTTCAGGCTCACGGACTGACTTTCTTCTTTGGGGAAGCTTCATCTTCGGAGCCATATTCACTACAGTAGCAGACAAGAAGACTTGGAGGAACAAGTGAATGAGTGGAGGAGGGATCACAAGAGAGTGAAGAGGGATTTTGGTGGAGAAAAGAGGTGGATTTGAGAAGAACGGTGGAGTGCTAGGGCACGCTCCAACCGTGCCAAACAATGGGAGAAAGCACAAAAATCCCTTTCCAAGGTGGCGATTTTTGGTGGAGAGGAGGAGGGAGAAATGCCTCAAGCTAGATCCTTGGATTTGGAGCAAAAGGAAATAGGGAAGTCGGCTTTTGGAAGGAGGAAGATGAAAGGATGAGTCGGCTCACGAACAGAATCCCATATAAAAACAATGATCCCATGGGAAGTTTGAGGAAATAACAAGTTTGCCATTGAGTCGACTCATGGGGGTCGACTCATGAAGTTCAGAAATTCAAAAAAAATATGAATAAATTCCAGAAAAATTTGAAATTTTGGGAGAAGGAGTTTTGCTCAAAGATAAGTTTTTAAAATGATAAACTTGAGCTTTTGGGATCAGGATAGATGTTGGAAATTGAGCTCTAAGAATTTTTGACATCAATTCTTGGAAATTGAGAAAAATTTAGGCATATGGATCTAGAATTCCTAGATTTCTCCTAATTTCACAGAATCTATCCTCACTAAGGGCCTTTGTAAAGATATCAGCTAATTGATTTTCAGTACAAACATATTCAAGAATTATACTTTTGTTTTGAACATGTTCTCTTATAAAATGATGTCTTATTTCAATATGTTTGGATCTTGAGTGTTGAATTAGATTTTTAGATAGATTTATGGCACTTGTGTTGTCACATCTTATTGGTGTTTCATTAAGTTTGATTCCAAAGTCTTCGAGTTGTTGCTTAATCCACAAGATTTGAGCACAACAACTTCCGGCTGCAATGTATTCGGCCTCAGCCGTAGACAGTGCCACCGAATTTTGTTTCTTGCTAAACCATGAGATTAGGTTAACTCCAAGAAATTGGCAAGTTCCACTTATGCTTTTTCTATCTAATTTACATCCAGCAAAATCAGCATCTGAATATCCTAATAAATCAATTTGTGAGTCCTTAGAGTACCATAACCCTAGAGTTTGAGTACCATTTAAGTATCTAAGGATTCTTTTAACAGCATTCAAATGAGATTCTTTAGGATTAGATTGATATCTAGCACATAAGCAAACACTAAACATGATATCAGGCCTACTTGCAGTTAAATATAATAATGAGCCAATCATACCTCTATAGTATTTTAAGTCTACACATTTACCTTCATCATCCTTGTCAAGCTTACATGAGGGACTCATTGGTGTGCCAATTGGTTTGCAGTTCTCCATTCTAAATCTTTTGAGTAGTTCCTTGGTGTACTTGCTTTGGGTGATGGAGATTCCCTCTTTTGATTGTTTGATTTGAAGTTCGAGGAAGAAGGTGTGTTCTCCCATCATGCTCATCTCGAACTCCCCCTGCATAAGCTTAGCAAAGTCTTGACAAAGGGATTCATTAGTAGACCCAAAAATTATGTCATCAACATAAATTTGTATAACTAGCATATCATTTTGATTTCTTTTAATAAATAGGGTTGTATCTACATTACCTCTTGAAAAACTATTATTTAGTAGAAATTTGCTTAGCCTTTCATACCATGCTCTAGGTGCTTGTTTTAATCCATATAAAGCTTTATTTAATCTAAAGACATGATTAGGAAAAGCATGATTTTCAAATCCAGAGGGTTGTTCTACATATACTTCTTCAGCAATATATCCATTTAAAAATGCACTTTTAACATCCTTTTGAAATAACTTGAATTTCATAAAGCAAGCATATGCAAGTAGAAGTCTAATAGTTTCTAATCTAGCAACAGGTGCAAAGGTTTCATCAAAATCAATTCCTTCTTCTTGATTATATCCCTTAGCAACCAGTCTTGCTTTATTTCTAATTACATTACCATGCTCATCTAATTTGTTTCTAAAGACCCATTTTGTGCCAATTATTGAATAATTTTTAGGTCTTGATACTAAGGTCCAAACATTATTTCTTTCAAATTGATTAAGTTCCTCTTGCATTGCATTAATCCAATTATGATCATTTTCAGCTTCTTCAAAAGTTTTAGGTTCAAGATGAGATACAAAAGCACAATGATTAACTACATCTCTAAGTGAAGAACGGGTTTTTACCCCATGCATAGGATCACCAATAATTAACTCCTTAGGGTGGTTGTGAACATACCTCCATTCCTTGGGTAGGTCATTTGTACCTTGAGGTTGTTCTTGAATTTCTTCACCTCTCTCATCTTGTTTGTCTTCTTGATCCTTGTCTTCTGGAGTTGCTGAATCTTTCAGAGTGATCTCCTTCATACCTTCTATTAGTGGATCTGCATCATCAACATCCTCATTCTTCCTTGAAGGAAGATCGTTAGATTCATCAAAAACAACATGTATGGACTCCTCAACTACTAAAGTTCTTTTGTTGAAAACTCTAAATGCTTTACTAGTGGAGGAGTAACCTAGAAAGATTGCTTCATCTGATTTTGCATCAAATTTACCAAGTCTTTCTTTGCCATTATTTAATACAAAACATCGGCAACCAAAAACATGAAAATATGCAATATTTGGTTTTCTTCCTTTCCAAAGTTCATAGGGGGTTTTCTTTAAAAATTGTCTAATCAAAGCACGATTTAAAGTGTAATATGCTGTGTTAATTGCTTCCGCCCAAAAATATCTTGGAAGGTTGCTTTCACAAAGCATGGTACGGGCCATTTCTTCTAAGGTTCTGTTTTTCCTTTCAACTACCTCATTTTGTTCGGGTGTCCTAGGAGCAGAGAAGTTATGGCCAATTCCATTTTCATCACAAAAATTTTCAAAATCTTGATTTTCAAATTCAGTTCCATGATCACTTCTAATATTTTGAATTAAAAACCCTTTTTCATTAGTGACTTTTCGATGAAATTTAGTAAAAATATGAAAAGTTTCATTTTTGTGTGCCAAAAAGAAAACCCAAGTAAAACGAGAGTAATCATCTATAATTACAAAGCCATATCGTTTTCCTCCTAGACTAGTGGTTCTAGTTGGTCCAAATAAGTCCATATGTAAGAGCTCTAAAGGTCTAGAAGTTGAAACAGTATTTTTGAATTTAAATGAAACTCTAGTTTGTTTACCTAATTGGCATGCATTACAAATTCTATCCTTTTCAAAATTCAATTTTGACAAACTGAGAACTAATTCTATTTTTATTAATTTTGAAAGAGAATGCATGCTAATATGTGCAAGTCTACGATGCCACAGCCAACTAGTCTCATTAATTTTAGCATTCAAGGATACTAGGCATTGCATGTCTAATTTGGCTAAGTCATTCAAATCTACCATATAAACATTGCCATGCCTATGTCCTATAACTTTAATGCCATTGTTAATAGGACTAGTCACAATGCAAACAGATGATTCAAAAACTACTTTATACCCTTTATCACAGAATTGACTAATACTAAGTAAGTTATGCTTTAAACCTTTAACTAATAAAACATTCTCAATGTATTTGGAGGGAGTGATACCAATGTTACCTATCCCGATGATCTTTCCTTTGCCATTATCTCTAAAGGTGACCATCCCTCCATCCTTAGCATCAAGCGTGATGAATTGTGATTCATCACCAGTCATGTGTCTCGAGCATCCACTGTCAAGATACCATTTCCTGTTTCCTCCTTGGGATGCTAGACACACCTGCAAGCAAAGGTCAAGTTTCTGTCTTAGGTACCCAAGCTTTCTTGGATCCTTTTAGATTAGTCAGAATGGTTCCTTTTGGAACCCATATTTTCTTTATAGTTGTGTTTGCAGATTTGAGGCATGTGTATGATTTATGTCCTATTCTACCACATTTGAAACAAGTGATATTTGTAGACTTGTTACTTGAATAATTTACATAAATATTCTTCAAAAATTTTTGTTTCTTCAGGGGTTTATGGCCAAGTCCAGCCTTATCATATATAGCTTTCTGATTATCAAGAATCATATTTAATTTGTTTGAACTTAAGGTGAACTTATCTACTATAGGTTTCAGCTTGTTAATTTTATTCTTTAAGTTTTGATTTTCTTGAATCAAGGTGGATTTTTCAATTGAAAGGTTTTCAGCTTGTTTCACTAAGGACTGATTTTCCAATTTCAGTTCTTTATTTTTCTTCCCTAGTTTCTTTAATTCATCAATTAAATCATAGAATGCTTCATGCAATTCTTCAAAAGTAAATTCACTAGTGGATTCAGAAGTTACCTCATTTTCGTGTACCATAAGGCACAGGTTGGCTTGTTCTGTTGAGGTTTCCTCATCGGAGCTTGAGTCATCACTCGCACTCCAAGTTGCCATCATTGCTTTCTTTTTGAACTTTTTGGGACCTTTCTTCAGTTGTGGACATTCGGATCTGAAATGTCCCGACTTCTTGCACTCGTAGCATATAAGGGGTTGATCTTTCTCTTTCTCTTTGCTTTGTTCCCCTTTTGTGAACTTCTTTCTCATCCCCTGTTTCCTTTTTCTTAGAAACTTCTTAAATTTCCGGGTGATGAGTGCCATCTCTTCATCTTGTTCTTCATCTTCAGTGTCATCCGTTTCATAATCAGGCGAAGTTGTGGATTTGAGGGCAATGGTTCTTTTCTTTTTGACTTCATCCTCTTGATGTTGCTTCATGCTAAGTTCATGAGTCATCAAGGATCCAAGAAGCTCTTCTAGAGGTAGAGTGTTCAAGTCCTTTGCTTCTTGGATGGCAGTCACCTTGGCTTCCCAAGTTCTTGGTAATGACCTGAGAATCTTCCTTACAAGCTCATTATTAGTATAAGATTTGCCAAGACTCTTCAAACCATTAATTATATCAGTAAAACGAGTAAACATAGCAGTTATGGACTCATCATGCTCTATTTTGAACAATTCATATTTATGCACTAGCATGTTTATTTTAGTCTCTTTTACTTGATTTGTTCCCTCATGGGTTACTTCTAACCTATTCCATATTTCTTTAGCAGATGCACAAGTAGAAATGCGATTAAATTCATTTGCATCTAGTGCACAATAAAGAACATTCATAGCTTTGGCATTTAATTGTGCCAATTTCTTATCAACCTCATCCCATTCTTTCTCGGGTTTGGTTGACTCCTCACCATCTATAATCTTGGTGGGTGTGTGAGGACCGTTCACTATGATACTCCACATATCATAGTCGAGTGCTTGTATGAATATCTTCATCCGAGCTTTCCAATAGGTGTAATTAGACCCATTGAAAAGTGGAGGTCGGTTTGTAGATTGCCCCTCGGCTAGAAAAGTACCGACATGGGTTGCCATAGATCTTTGGCTCTTTGATTGTTAGATCAAAGAAGGGCTTGAGCACCGGGCTCTGATACCACTTGTTGCCCAGCTATGCAACCCAAGAGGGGGGGGGGTGAATTGGGTTTCTAAAAATTTTAGGCTTAATTAATTACTTATGATGAATGAGAACAAAGACGTTAATTCAAGATTAATTACCTAAAGCAAGAATGCAAGGATATAATAAAGAAATAAAGAGAAACAAGAAAGCACACCACAAACACAAGGATTTATAGTGGTTCGGTGCCAACCTTGCACCTACATCCACTCCCCAAGCTCCTACTTGGGAATTCTAATCCACTATACTTGTATTCAACCCGAATACAAACGTCGAAAACTACGACACTAGCTATCCCAAGCTAGTCTACTTGTTTCTCGGGTACAAGTCAACCCAAAATACTCCGATTTCAGATTCAGATCAACCTTCTCTTGTTTTGGAAATCCTCCAAAAACAAGAACAAATACTCACAAAGAGTAAAATAGCTTAGAACACAAATTAATACAATAACAGCTCCTTAAATGAGCGAATATAACAATAAAAATACTTTACTCAAATGAAGAAACCCCTTTTTGGATTTTCTCAAGGTGGATGAAGAGTTGAATGAACGCTTGAGGAGAAGTTGAACTTTGATTGAAAACTTCTTGAAGGCTTTGAAAGAGCTCTTGATCAAGGTTGAAAAATTGGCTTGAAAAACCTTCTCTTTGAATGCTCTTGAATGCCCTTTTGAACGCTCTTGCTTTTCTCTTTCACAATCTCTCGTGTATATTGTAGATTCCTTGTCTCTCTCGAGTATATTGTGGATCCCTTTTCTTTTTCTCTCGTGTATATCGTTGATCACAATCTCTCTCGTGTAGATTTTGGATCCTTTTGTATATATGTTTTTTCTCTACTATTTCTTTCACCATTTGAAACCTTTTATAACCTTAAGAAACAAGAGAAAATATATTAGGCAGAAAAAGAGCCGTTAGAGCATTTTTAGGAAGCATAAAAGGCAATTAAAATGGGTAAAAAACTAGCCGTTGCGGATATTTTCCGTCGCAGGGGTCGACTCATGAGTCGACTCATGCTTCAGGAGTCGACTCATGAGTCGACTTCTGTTGCATTAGCCAGAAACTTTGATTTCTGGATTTTTTGGCCCAAATCAGCAGAGGTCGACTCATGAGTCGACTCATGCCTTGTGGGTCGACTCATGAGTCGACTCACAGGTCGTGCCAAGCCAAAAATCCAGCGTGCCAAGGAAAATTTTTGCGTGCCAATCAGCTCATAGTGCCATGAGTTGACTCATGAGTCGACTCATGCACTTCAAACCTTCATAACTTCAAAAATATAAGTCCAAAAATAATGAAATTTTTACCAATAGATTACTAATCATTTGTTCTACCAAATGATACTATCAAATCAGGATTTTAGTGAAATTATGATTTTGCCCTTGAAGAGCATAAGGACTTTTTCAATTTAAAATTATTTGTATCCCTTCAATCTGCTTTGTAATCATCAAAATCAATCTAGGAGCAACAATAGAAATAATATCCTAATGACTCTTTAGGATATCCTATGAATCGAGCTCTAAAAGACTTGAACTCTAACTTGTCCGCTTGCTGTCTCTTGACATGAGCCGAACAACTCCAAATTCTGAGATGATTCAGACTTGGCTTCTTACCATGTCATATCTCATATGGTGTGGTAGGAACGGTTTTAGATGGAACCCTATTCAATACATATATTGCTGTCATGAGACAATGTCCCCAAAGAAACTCAAGGAGGTCAGTGAAGCTCATCATGGAATGGACCATATCTAATAGGGTCTGATTTCTCCGTTCTGAAATTTCGTTGAGTTGTGGTGTTCCAGATGGAGTCCATTGAGAGACTATGCTATTATCCTTAAAATAATCTAGGAACTTCTGACTAAGGTATTCACCTCCTCGATCTGATCGAAGAATCTTAATGGGCTTTCCTATTTTTTTTTCTACTTCATGTCTGAATTCTTTGAACCTTTCAAAGGCTTCATACTTGTGTTTTATTAGAAACACATACCCGTACCTAGACATATCATCGGTAAAAGTAATGAAGTAGAAATAGTTACCTCTAGCCGGCACATCAAATGGGCCGCACACATCCGTATGTACTAGGGCAAGTAGGTCTGTGGCCCTTTCCCAATGTTCGACAAAAGAGAGTTTGGTCATTTTGCCTTGAAGGCATGATTCACAAACTGGATATGACTCGAAAGTCAATGGACTCAACAGTCCAGATTTTTTCAATTTGTTAACCCTGTCTTCCGCTATATGATTTAGCCTTAGGTGCCACAGATACCTATCATTTAGACTATCTCTAGACCTTTTAATTCCTATGGCATTCACATTTTGCTCGATATTAAGTACAGATACATCAATATGTAGCTGATAGAGACCGCTAATAAAAAAATTATTTGTAACTTTATTATTTTCATAAAATATGTTACAATGGTCCTTATGAAAGCTAATCACATAGCCTTCTTATGCTAAACATGAAATAGAAATCAAATTCTTGCTTGATGCAGGCACACAATAACAATCTCTAAGAAATAAATCTAATCCTAACGATAATCGTAGAGGGTAGGTTTCCATAGCCACAGCAGCAACTCTTACTCCATTTCCGACGTGTAGGATCATCTCTCCATCTCTCAGTCTCCTGCTCTCCTCAAGACCCTGCATAAAAGTGCACAAATGAGCACTAGAGCCAGAGTCAAGCACCCAACTGGATGCAGAAGAAACCGTAAGATTAGATTCTAAAATGGGCATACCTCCAGAAGGACCATCCTTCTTGTTCTTCAGGATGGTCAGGTACTGAGGACAGTTTCGCTTTCAATGGCCATCTGATTGGCAGTGAAAATATTTTTCCTTTTCAGCAGTCTTCTTCTTCGGTTCTGTCTTCTTCTTCTTCCCATCCACCTTCTACTTCTTCGCAGACTTTTTTTTGTTTCCAAAAGACTTTCTCTTGGAAGAAGTTCGCTCCACAGTAAGAACTGAGCCTTTTGAACCCTTCATAGAAAGCTCAGCCGTAACCAGCATGTTCATTAACTCGGCTAAGGTACACTGCATCTTATACATATGAAAGTTCATGATGAACTAACCATATGCATCAGACAAGGACTGAAGGATCACATCAGTCTGAAAATCCTTGTCTAAGATGACACCGAGCTTCTCAAGCTCCTCAAGATCCTTGATCATTATCAAACAATAATTTTGGACTGACTGCCCATCACATATTTTAGCCTTAAAAAGTCTTTGACAGACTTGATACTTGTCTGTGCGACTTTGTTCACCAAACAACTCTTGTAGGTGAGCCAACATTTGGCAGGTAGTCATAATATTCTCATGTTGCTGCTGCAAGTCATCAGACATTGCACCCAACATGTAGTACCTTGCTTTGTTATCATCATCCGTCTACTTTTTCAGAGATGCTCTCTGTTCAGCAGTCGGACATACTGGCATGGCAGGTGGATCCTGGTCCAAGATATGGATCAATTTTTTAGAATCCAAAATAATTCTGTAGTTTCTTAACCTGTCCTTGAAATTGGGTCCAGTCAATCTGTGGGTGTCTAGTATTTTGGTCAGAGGGTTGGACGCAGATATATTTTCTGTAGAGAGTCAATAGTTTCTAGTTAGATTTTATAATCAGACTTAAACAATTTATTTAGGAATTTTATTTTTAAAACAAATTAGGCTCCCATTATTTTCTCAGATCCCTACACTCCCTAGGTAGAGGTGTGAAAATCTCCATGATTAGTGATTTCTAGTGGATGGTGCGGTCTCACCGATTGGCTCATCACCTCACTTAATAGTTATTGATGATGGATCAACCGATGAGTGGACAATTCTTGTCTAATAATTCTCTAATCATGGTGCACCCAAAACTTGGTCTCTAATTCATGAAGCTCACCATGCCTGAAATATTGCTCCAATCCTTAGTTAAGTCAAACCCACCATTTGCATGAACTAGATTCCTGATTGGGTCCCTCACCGTATCTGAAATATTGAGCCCAACCCATTCTCTAATTCGTAGCATCCAATGCCTAATAGACATGGTTGCGTCTTTCCGGTGCAACTGAGCCACTATATCCAGCCGAGAACAATCAACCCTGGGAAGGGCCCGCACATCCACAATGGTGGAAGACCTTAGACTTAATATTTTCTTAGAGAGATTTGATTTAGGTCTCATTAAACTTGGCTTGACATAGTCATAACAATTATGACTAACCTAGTGGCATGGGTTAGCTCGAATTGTTAGCCACCTCAAATCAGAACTGGGTCGACACATATGGCAAGGTAAGTGAGACTGATGGAAGGGATATGCCATTAACTTGACAAGAACACATTCGAGTCGAGTAGCTCCCAATTAAAAACCAGTCGATCGCATCTAGCCAACTTACCTTAGACACCAAATTATCGAACCAGAACTAATTGGGTTAGCCTACAATTCAGGCTCTAACCACTGAGTCAAATTAGGTCTTAACTTGATCGAGTCACATATGAATGTGATTCGACCTTGACCTAGACTTAATCTTATTAGGCTAGTCAATTATTAGCTTTCATAATCCCACCTAACCAACTTTTGATTCGGTTTGATCAACCGCTAGACCTAATTGAGCTACCCAAGTCCGAACCCAATTTTATGAAAATGACTTAGATATGAAATTCTCAATTTTAGATCTAATTTAATTTTATAAGCTTAATTCATTAATTAAGTCTTGGGTTCATAAACAAAACATATAAAATAAATTCTAGGATTTCAGGATCTAGAGTTTTGCAGAAAAGTAAGTTTTAATTTCTGATTAAGGATGAACGCGCAGCACCCCTACACGTCATAAGAACACCCATTGAATGAGAGGAGAGACCCTTTAAACCCTACTTTGTTCTTATGACTGGACGGCCATGAGGAACATCTTAATCAGAAATATAAATTTAACTACAAAACTAGTTAGATCTAAATTTACATATCACATATACAATTTAAGATCTAACTAATACATGCTTTGCATACATCTTATGTATCAAAAATTGATCTAATTAATATATTTTTAGATTTAATACATCATATATAATATTTAAAAAATAAAATTTAAATTAAACTATTCAATATAAAATTTATTCTAGACAGTTACTAGAACAATTCTACAACTAGTCTAGGCATGCAACAGATCAATCTTATGTATTATCTAAATTTTTATTTTTTATTTTTTTTTGATCTGAATATAATATTTATATCATCAAAAATAAAAAATAAATTAGATCTAAATTATATTTTAATCTCATTAAAATATAAACTTACAAGACTATTCATAGATCAAACTATTTCTAGTCTAGTCATGCATCTCATGCATGTTAGATCTTCTCAGATTTAATTTTAAATATTTTGATTTCAGATCCTATCATATCTGATGTGATATCTAAAATTATTTAATATTAGATAAATTAAAATTAAAATTAGATCTAAATTAGATCTAAAACTGAGCCATCAACCTGGCTCTGATACCAGTTGAAGGAAAAATCACTTTTTTCTTGTAGGATCTTCCAGATTTCATCAAATCTGGGATGGAATAATTTTTTAAAAAATTTATTCTATATTTATTTTAGATCTAAATCTCTAGATCTAATTTTATTATCTAACATTAATTCTAAAATAAATCTAAAAGCAAGAGAAAATATGAAATATCTCAAGGATAATCTAATTACCCTGTAGATAATCGTAGCAAGCTTGAGGTTCTGATTTAGTCACGCAATTATCTGGCCTCTACCAGTATCCACTTAGGTAGGACCTAGATCATCTTCTCCTCATGAATCTTTTCTCCAAAAATTAAAACTCAATCTGATTAGGAAGATCTTCAAAAGCCTTCCTGAAGTTAGAGCAGCAGCTTGTCAAAGAACTCCTGCAGCCTTCCTGTTCAAGGCATCACCACACCTTGATCTTGCACCAGATGGATGCCCAACTCCTTGGGCATGAAGAGGGGAGGGAGGACTTCAGATGGGATGTAGAGAAGAGGAGGGGGGGGTGGCAGCTTTGATGGGTTTGGTGCAATCTCTTTAAACCCTAGGCACAGACAGGGTTTATATAGGCCCTACTGCGCTGCGCAGTGCCACATCATTCGACCAATCAAAAAAATTTAATAAATCTGAAAAAGTTTTGATTGATGGAGTGATATCATTTGATTACATCAGATAAGAACCCAAGCCTCTCTCCAAGAGTTGGCACCAACATTGGATAAGCACAATCATGTTGGCACCAAAGAGTCCATGTTGATCAAATCAACTTCCATCCTTATCCACTTGGGGCACCATCTTTATCCAATTGGGCTCATGCCATAATTTGATTATGGAACCTAATTTGATGCTGATTTGGCATGTGGACACTCCACAAAAATTCTCCAATGAGCTCTTGCTAAGTGGCCTTCAATTTAAGACCCATATGTCAACTTTTGACTGATGTCCAAAAATGAAATTGATAGGTGACAGGAATTAGCAAGTGCTTGTCTTAAATTCATCTCATGAATTAAGACAAGCCTTTTCTGAGCTGGACAAGCTTCATTTAGACTGAGAGAAACCTTCTCCAGGTTCTCTGGGTGAGTCAAATCATATTTGGCTCAGTCGAGATAGAAAAAATTACACGAGGAGAAAGTTAGGCTCAATCGTGTGCTAGTACGATTTTCTTGAACCTAATTGGATCTAATCCAAATGAATTGGGCAAGCCCAATTGATGACATCCAGATCCTAACCCTTGTTAGTGTGATCCAGTTAGGTTCAATTTTATATGGTAATGAGACATGTCGTGATCTCATCATTGACATCATCGAAACTCCTTTCGATGGACCAGAACTCTTCTGATTCATACAATTAGAATGATCGATCATCAAGATCATTCTAATTGCTCTCAAAATTTATCAGTGACACCTAGCAGTATATCATGGCAACCCATCAAAACTGAAGCTGAACCTCTCGGTGCAGCTATATGTGTGATTGAGTTCCTCTATCATGAGTCCCGACTGAATTAGGATTAAGGTGAACTCGTCAAATCCAACATCAGTCATATGAATCAATCGATCGATCCGAGTTTGATATAAAATTCTAATGAAAAACTCTTTTCCATTATTTCACTCTACCATGGCCATGGGCTTAAGGACTCAATCTTTTGATCATCATAGGACTACTCCTCTCATCTACCGAGGTTGATAGATCCCATCTTGGTGCGACCTAGTTCCTACAATGAATGTGCTACAGCCAACATACACCTCAGAGTTCTGAATGGCTAGAAGACCAAGTTATGGTGTAGTAAAACTATAGCATACTCAAGGTGAACCGTCGATACACCTCAGGTCAAAAAACTAGACACACAACTGCAGCATCGAGCTAGTCATCGACTAGAAGGTAGACCTACTTATGACTGCTCGATATGGTCACGCTCAGTATTCTCATTCTCAAAGAATATCTGTACTTTTGCTTCGATATCTTCACACCGTAGATTCAAGACACATCTACCCTAAAGAAGCGATCGTATACTAACCTTTCGGATCGATCACCATCCTTGTGATGATCCTATAGTCAGGAGCTGTTTATGAGTTAGTTATGTAAATTCATGCCTTAAATTTTTAACTCTTAAAAATATGAATTGACATTCCTACTAACTCAAAGGATGTATCATAGACACAATGTACATAATGTGATAGAAGAATAATCTATTTATTGATTTATAGTCAAAATTACAAATTTACCCTTAGATTTGTACAGGAATGTGTCAGTCAATCTGGCATCTAGGGCACTCATCTATCACAAAACTCCGATCGATCTCCCTGACATGCCCCTTCCTCCCCTCCTCCACTCCAAAACCCTAGTTGGGGCCTAAGCTTCCCCCCTGATCTCCCGACGTGCCCCCCCTCCCTCGATCACCCCAATGTGCCCTAGCCCGATGGCGGTTTGGCCTCCCCTCTTCGACACAAAAGACATCAGGATTCGTCAGACTCCTCCATCATCGGTCAGGTACGATCCCTCCCTCTTCTTCTCGATCTTTCTCATTCTCAATCCCTCCCTCTTCTTCTCGATCTCCCTCTTCATTCCCAATCCCTCCCTCTTCTTTTCAATCTCTCTGTTCATTCTCGGTCCCTCCCTCTTCTTCTAGATCTCTCTGTTCATTCCCAATCCCTCCCTCTCCTTCTCAATTTTTTTGTTCATTCCCGATCTCTCTCTTCATGTTTTGGAGTATGACATAGAATTTTGTTTAAATTTTGTAGAAGTATAATTGACAAATTGATCATTTCTTGAACAATTTGTTGGTACCAAGTCTAGAGCATACGGTTCAAGCGTTACATCTCAATCATCAAAAATGTAGTTCTACAAATTAACTCAAATGAATGGAGGCCAAAAAAAAAAAAAAACCTTGCAAGCATATGCTCAAAATGGAACAATGTTTCAGGAATAGGACAAAGAAAGACTTGTATTCTGAGCTCTGGAGGCTCTAAAAGAATATATGAAATCAATGTGGGGGCAGCTTGTAACCCAACACAGCAACAAGAAAAGAAATTCAGAAAATGAATGGTGTAAATTGTAACAAACTTTTTGGGTCTGAATAGTGACGGCAATCTAGGAATAAGCAGCAGTTAAATCTAACAAGGTCCAGTTTTAGGGGAGCATCCTTTCTCAAAGGGGTGGCAGTTGGCATACAATAACATAAAAAAAATAAATTATCATTCATATTTTTTTAATATATTGAGAAACATTTTGGCTCTTTTGGAATTGGATATGTTTATCTCTATCAATATACTGTCAATATAAAACATGGATGTGCATGACTTATAAAGACTTAATATATCCTTAGTAGCGCATGTAAAAAATTGCATGCACCAAGATTTAATATATCCTGCTTAAGGTTTACTTAGTGTTTTATTCTTCTTTTATTTTAGGAGACCATCTTTATATTACTAGAAAGTTTGTATCTTTTTCGATATTTATCTTCGTAAATTTTATTCTTTTATAATTTTTTTTTTATATTTATAAAGAAATTATTGTATATGGTTTTCAGAGAATACATAATGATAACAGTATCAATGGATAGTAGTTATGGATAAAAGTTGGATTGATTTGTGAGAAAGGACTTCACTTACATACATTAAGGGGGTCAATAAATTTTTAGATTTTGCATATGCTAATCAGACAGACGATGCAAAGATTTATTGTCCGTGTAAGAAGTGTAAAAATCATTTTCTTGAGGACCGACATATAATGAAACAACATATTATTATAAAAGATTTCTTGACGACATATAAGATTTGGACTTATCATAGAGAGACATACTATTCTACTAGGTCTAACCAAGACTGTGAAAGTAGAGATTTTTTTGCTACAGAAGATGATATGGTTGGAATGATACAAGAGGCAACTGAAATCTTAATATCAAATGACAATATGAAATTTAATTATTTAATAGAGAATGAGGGTCATGAGGGGTGTAATCAAGAAATAAAAGATTTTTTTAGACTTCTTGAAGATGTGGAAGGTTCACTTTATCTAAATTACATGAAATTCACCTCACTGTCATTTATTGTTCGATTACTACATTTGAAAGTGCTAAGTGGATGGACAAATAAGTTATTTACATTGTTACTAGAATTATTGAATGATGTATTTTCGGAAAGGGTATGCTTGCCAAATTCATATTATTCATATTATCAAGCAAACAAAATCACCATAGATTTGGATTTTACTTATGAGACATGGGATGCATGTCTCAATAATTGCATGTTGTTTAGAGAAAAAGATGAAGGACATGATAAATATCAAATATATTAGAGTTCTAGATACAAGCAATTTATAGAAGATTCAAATAATGATACTACTAAGAATAGTCAGATTGCTGTAAAATAAGTGTGATACTTTTCATTGAAGTTGAGGTTGCAGAAATTCTTTATGTCATCAAAAACTGCAGAGTTAATGAGATGGCATGAGGAGGAACGAACAAAAGATGGTGTTCAAAGACACCCTGCAGACTCAATTGCCTGGAGAATTTTTTATGAACGAAATCCATCCTTCGCTGCAGATTGTTGAAATATTAGACTTGATTTAGTAGTTGATGGATTTAATCCATTTAGATCAATGTCTATAGCTTATAGCACTTGGTCTGTTGTTCTAATACCATGTAATTTACCACCGTGGATGTCTATGAAACAACCTTTCTTTATTCTTTCTGTGATTATTGATGGGCCAAAAAGATCAGACAATAAGATTGATGTTTATCTACAACTATTAATTGAGGAACTAAATGAATTATGGGAGAAAGGGGTACTTATGTATGATGCATCAAAAAAGAAGATGTTTCAACTTCATGCTGTATTATTATGGACAATCGGTGATTTTTTTGCATATACAATGTCTGGATGGAGTACAAAAGGTGAACTTGCATGTCCTTCTTGTTACAATCAAATAGAATCAACATGGTTATCACATGGTAGGAAATTTTGAGATGTAGATGGAACAACTGTAGATGATATGAGATTCATCAAAGATGATGTTGAGATGGATGAAGATGAATGATCATTGTTAATTATGAAAATTTACATGTAAGTTATTATTATTCATTTATTAGTTAAATTCTATATATTTACTTTTTGTTAGTTAATATTGTTCATTTGTTAGTTAAGACGAAGATGATGCTTACTTTTTATGTTTTACATATAGGATGGCTCCAAAGAGGACATGTGGTGTATCCATGTTGGATAGATTACAGGCTTTTTCATCATCTCAGTCCAATCATGATGAGTCATAGCAATAATTACTTTCAACATATAATACTCACCACATAGACAGCGATCAGAGACCGCATTATCTCACCACAGTCATCAGATGTTGTAGGTAAAATAACTTATTCTACTTATATAAAGTTAAAATTATTGTACTATCTTATCTTATTATTGTATTTGGATACTAATTAGATAATTCAAGTCAGTCAACTTGTAGATGAAGAGGTCGAGGCATGGCTCACGATATTGAGTTTTGGGGCATGGGTCAGAAGTTTTTTTTGGTATTTGATGCTCACATGCAACCTTATGGGTCCAATGCAAGTAAGTTCAAAAGTCAATTAGGGGTAATAGTGAAAAATGGGACATATGTCCCATTGACATATGCATCTTGGACAGAAATGCCCCAATATATTCTAGATCACATTTAGAAAGAGGTGCAGGTAAAATGTATTTATAAGTTTTATTTTATAATTATGTATTTAATTGTAGATTATATTTGAAAGGAGATGCAAAATAACTCTTGTCTTTTATATTCATATATTTTATATGATTACTAACTTTGTTAAAGTTTAATTTTATAGGATAACACAGATGCCCCTAGTAAATATAGAGAAAATTGTTTAAGATCGGTTGGTGAGATGTGGAGGAATTGAAAGTCTTATATCAATCATCATTACTATGATGAACACTAGAGGGAAGAAAATCTTATCTCTAGACCTCCTTCGCATGTGAAAGCTGATCAGTGGGAGATACTTGTTCGTTATTGGGGACAAGAAGATGTCCAGGTACTTGATCTTTTGTAATTAGTTTCTTTTCATATAACAAAATTATATATTATATTTTTAATTACATTAATTACTTTTGTAGGCATAGTGTGCATGAAACAAAAATAACAGGAAGATGTTGGGAGGCTTGCATAAGATAGGGAGAACTTTTTTTTCTATTATTAGAGCAAATGTATATTTAGAATATTATAAGTTTATATTAAATAGAACTTTAGTATAAATTCTTATATATATCTGGATTATTTATGTTAATAGATGAAAGCAGAGGGATTAGAAACAGATCGACTAAGCGTGTTTATTAGAACACGTACTTCAAAGCAGGGTGTCATTGATGCGGATGCATAAGAGTGTATTATAAGTGCATAATTTAAATTCTCTTTACATATAGTATATTTTATATATTAATATCAATATTATAATTTTTTATTATAGGAGGAGATGAAATGATGACTTGAAGAGGTACCTGAGGATGAGGGCACACTAGAACTAAAAGATCATATCTTTGTGGAGGTGATGGGAGAAGATGGATATGGATGGATGCGTACATGAAGTTTGAGCATGACAAAGCAACGTTTGCATCAGCAATCTTATCAGGCACCATCAAAGGAGACCATTAGGAAGATTCGAGATGAGCTTCGGACTGAGTTTGATGACAAGATTTCCTACTTGGAGGCACAGCTCCATTAGATGCGTGCTCAGATGGCGAATGGATATTTTGCGCATAGCCCAGTAGGTACTCCTCGTTCGATGCCATCCAATAGTGGACAGGTATGATTTATTTATTTAGTTAGATTTATATTGTACATTAATTGATTGTTACTTATAATTAATTTGACATCTTTCAACTTTTTATAATATATAGGTTCCAGATGCATCTAGTGTTCACCAAACACATGTATCGAAAAATGAGAGATTCACTTAGATGCCTCATGAGGTTTGTGATGATATTCTTATTGTCTGAATTTTCTTTTGAACTATCATTTTTAATAGTTTTATCGTTAAATATTTTACAAGGAGCAAAATGTGAAAAAATATTTCAAAAAAGTTGTCCAAATATCCTTCTAAAGAAAACACAGGTAGTATCAATTGCTTAAGGCGCATTGCATCTAGATTTATGCAAAATGGAATCACATTTACCCTTATTCTAACAATATTTGTTTCCTCTTGGTTTCACAAGTCATTATATGTTATACTCTATTCACTTTGCCTGGTTATTTCTTGTCATTATATTTGTTTCTTGCCTGGTTGTTTCTTTGCTTGGTGAGCCATTGAGTGCATGCTCACTGTCGCCTTATCATTTCCTCTTGATTTAACAACAAGTCCAATTTAAGTTTTAGGATCTTCCGTTCTTCAATTTCTACTATAGAGAGATTTTTCTTTTCCTTCTCTATATCAAGGTGATCAATTTTTTGTAGCAGTTCATCCTTCTGAACTAAAATGTTTCCTACATTCAATTGATTCCATCGTTTAACGTGGGACCTAAGCATTCGAAGTTTCAGAATAATGGAGGTAGCAGGTTCTTGAAAAGTAGGCTCCATGTTTCACCATTGTTGAATCATATCTTTGAATCCTGAAATTGTAGTAAGGACATAGTGCCTTCCCTATTAATGAATTTATCATAAGAACCCACTTAGAATACACAAACTTTTAGTGAGAATCCATGCTGGCTTATCAACATTAGATGAGGGTCTTAGTGGGTTTAGAAGGTCCACCATAGTCTCTGGTTGTCATGACTCAAGAAGGGAGAGGGGACCCCACAGCTTTATGATCCATCTCCTTTGTTGCATACTCTATTGAAATGCTATGGTTTCATTTTTCTTACTTGCTATACATCTCTTCAAATGAAGATGATGAAGGAAACTCATTCTTTGGAAACTCATTGTCAACTGATTTTTCATCCACTTTCTTGAACTGGATTATAATGAAATGTTCCCAAAACTTTTTCTCCATAGTGAAATTAGAGAGTCATTCAATTTTCTGATGATATAAAAAGATTACATTGTAACCTTTGTCCTAGAAAATTTATTTTTGTTGGTGACCTCATTTTATTTTTTTTTGTAATAATTTATTAAATTAATATATATCTTTAATTTATTTTCAGATTTAGGTACAAGTCCATGAAGACAAAGCAAAAAAATTTCATATTCTGTTTTGCTTTTTATTATATTTTGGATAATGGATATGTACTTGAATGCTTATGTTATATTTAAACAAAATCTGGATAAATTTTAATATTGGACAATGTATTTCAAGTTATTTTTGATTGAATAGATTTATTTTTAATATTTGAGTATTATGCTTTATTTTCTCTCTAATTGATAAGTAAGTGTATCAATAATGGTTACAAGTTCACAGGCACATTTATATAAAAAAATAAATATAATTAATAAAAATATAATTTATATTTTTATGATGGTACTTTCCTTTATACATAATGTATTAAAAATAATGAAAAAAGTTTTTTGTTACCACTATTTGCGACGGTAAAGTGCTGTAAAGAAATTTTTTTTTTTCTACCACTATTTGTGACGGCAAAGCGCTGTAAAAAAAAAATTTTGCTACTACTATTTGCAACAGTAGAATCCTGTAATAAAAAAAATTTTACTACTACTATTTGTGATGGCTATAGTTGTCATCAAAATAAAATATTTATTTGCGATGGTAAAATACTGTGGCAAAAAGTTATTTGCAACAGTATCCTTCATCAGAAATCAATGTCACAAATACATCTTATATGATGCCCTTTTGCGATGCAAGCAATTACCATCGTAAAAAGTTATCGCAAAAACTTTTTGTGACGGCATTCTACCATTGTGAAGTTTTTAGTATGGTCGAAATGACGATGGTTAAAATGTTGTTGTAAGGCTGTCGCAAATACTCTTTTGCAACAGCAAGTCATTATTTGCGATGGAAAAATGCCGTCACAAAAAATCCATTTTCTTGTAGTGTTGAAACCTAAACCTATTTGGACTCCAACCTTTGTTTGGATTTGAACCAACTTTGATTAAGTCCTAAAAAGAGCCCCAACACCCATGAGACATCACACACAAAAGTTCTTCACGTGGAAAGGGTTTTTGCATGAAGAATGTTGGTGCACAAGAGAGAGTAGTTGGTGGCAATTCTATCTCTCTAAGAGTCCTATTTCCTTCAAACTCTTATCTCATCAAAACCCTAACTATGTTTTTAGTTTAAATAGGGGATAAGGGGGTGCCTCCACCAAGAGATAAGATCAACTAAGGGATGCCCCACATGAGATAGGATGGGCATGAAGATCATGGTTGGCGTCAAGATTTTTCTACGTGAGAGAGAAAAGGAGGCACCTTTTCCCTTATCTCTTCTTTCTTACAACCAATGGTTGGTTGTTGACGGTAACCTCCTCTCTCTCCCTTATCTAAGAGTTGGACATGTCTCCCTCTTTCTCTCTCCTAAAGATATCCAAGAGTTGGATATAATTAAAATCAGATTTGATCTAATTTATTTTTGATCCATGAGATGGATGGTTCTCCTCTACCTTTCCTAGATCTAGTCCAAAAGTTGGACAAAAAAGAAAAAGAAAGAGATTAGATCTCTTATCTTCTTCTGTAGATCTTGATTTTTCTTTTAAGAAAAAAAAAGTAGAAAAATAAATCAGATTTGATCTGATTTCATATTCCTCCTATAGATCGTTTTGATTCTCTTGAGAAGAAAATCAAAAGATCAAATTGATTCGATAATCCAAAGAGTGATTGTTATAAGAAAACTAGCACTCTAGTGAGATCGAGACCTCCTAATTAGAACAAACTTGATAGATATCTGTAGAGGTTGGATACTTGTGCCGCTATGATGAAACTTTGAAGACATCCACGGACCATCGGATCATAGAGAAGATCTACCCATGCAAAGATATAAAATTTAGATCCCTTTTTTAGATCTTTAATCTTGTTATTAATGATGATGCCTAATTTTATTTTGAGATTTGATCTCTTTATGCATGATAGTTAGATTAGATCTAATTATTGATATAAAATTTTGAAATCATTCTGACATAAGGTTATCTTGGCATAACGATTAAATGTTATACTGAATGGTTATCCTAGAATGATGTTGAAAATTTAGATATAAAATTTCTATTCTGCTGCAAACTCTGTATATAATTTTTGAAATTTCTACATGCATACATGTTGCCATGTGATGTTGACATCCAACAGTAGTATCAGAGCCATCTCATTAATGCAAGATTGAGATCTAGTTTTTAAATCTGAAAATCTAAATTTTATATGATCATGAAGATGATTTCAGATCTGAAAATTTGATTTTAAGATCTGAAATTAAAAATATTCATGATCGAGGAGATGGAATTCATGATCTAAAAATCTATTTTTAGATCTAAAATCTGAATGGCTAAAATTCATGTGATGGATTTCAATTATTTTCAGATCTAAAATTTAGATTGACTCATGTTTATGCGATTGCTTTCGAGATCTGAAAGTTATTTTCAGATCTAAAAATTTAATTTGTTATGATTGTTAATTTGAAATTAATGATTATTAAAAGTCATGTGATGTCTTGCTTAATCAGAGTTTTCAAATCTAAATTTTATCTTAATGTACGTACATCTTAGATTATGAATCTAATTTACATGTGATGTGAATTTTAATAGATCTAAATTTATCTTTAATATATATTTATGCATAAGATATTGTTCATAGATAGAGACCTATCTTGATGTGATCAATGATAGTACAGATATATTCAAATTTGAGTAATTTGATTGAATATAAGATAAAATTAGATAAGTTAATCTAAGTTCATCTTGATATAAGGTTGTCCTGCCATAATGAAGGTCATTATGTTGTATGGTTGTCCTACGATGAAAGAGATTGATCACATACCATAAGAAATTTAAGCATGAATATAATGGATTATATGATAATCATAAGGATTATGAGATAATCATAAGGACTATATGATAGTCATGCACGTGGCTTTCATGGATACTTGTAGTGATCACCTTGAATTACTACAGACCCTTGGAGTAGGGTTGTATCATGAATGTACAATAATTTGGTTAGCAATTTGTAATCCATGGTGACATAAATCAATTAGGCTGATCCAATTTGAATTGGTTGATCGATTGGTGTCTAAGATAAGGGATAGAATAGTAGTTACTTAATTAGGACTGTTGCTCATGCATAGAGAGCCTCCCACCAGTCTTAAACTTACCTAGCCAATGGATCGATTAAGTCTCTTATTGGGTGCCTAGATTTGAGTTCATCACGTATGTTTTAATTGTATCTTGATTCGATCTTGGTGAACTAAGTTAGGATCTCTCTAATAGATCCATGTTAATTATGAATTTACATCGGATGTAAATAAATAATTAAAATTAAATAGCCCTAAATTAAATCTCTTCAATTAGATATTAAGTCGAACGGTCTTCCACCATTGTAGATGTGCGGGTCCTTCCAGATGTTGATTGTTCTCGACTGGTTACAGTGTTTCAGTTGCATCAAGAAAGATGTAATCACTCTATAGCATGAGATGCTCTAAGATAAAGATGGATTGGGCCCAATAACTGTCAGGTGAGGACCCAATGATGGCTTTACACTTGCTAGTGAGTGGTGGGTCTGACTTAACTAAGAAATAAGGTTAATAACTGTTAGCTGAGATTTTAGGACTTAGAGACTGAAATCACTACAATATGCTTGGAGAAGTATTGGACAAGAGTTGACCACTTATTAGTTGACACATCTTCGATAACTGTCAGGTGAGGTGGTGTGCCAATCAGTGGAACTATAGCATCCACTAAAAATTCTTATCACGAAGGAATTTTGTCTCTCTACCAAAGGAGTGTAAGGGATTTGAGAAAATAGTGAGAGCATATTTGTTTTAAAAGTTCCTAGAACAAATTTAAAATCAAGAATAAATATTTAACTAGAATCTCTATTCTTTGATAGAATTAAAAATCAGCTTTTAATCCTCACAAATTTAGAATCAATTGACTAACTGATTAAGTTATAAAGATTGACTCTGGAATGTAAAATGATTTTAAGTTTCAAAAAGTTAAGCTAACCAGGATATCCCTATATCACCAAATTGTTCGATGATTGATGAAAGGGCAATCAATTCATAGTCATTGTTTGACAATGATTAAGGACTTGCATGAGCTTGAGAAGCTCAGTATGTCCAAGCACAAGGAATTGTGAATGGATTTGATCCTATAATTCTTTGCTAGTTCATATGGAAGTTTATAGTAAACTACCATATGAATAAATCGATTGCATCTTGGTTGAGTTGGTGACTACTGATGGGATCTTGAAGAGTTTAAGGAGAAGGGTTTTTATTGTTGGATTTTCTACAGGTGCTAGTGTATGTGGGTTTCAAATTTTTTTAAAATCTAAAATACAGTAAAAAAATCAAATTAAAATATTTTTAATCTAAGTATACATTCATCGTATGAAAGCATCTATGGATCTAGTTCATATACTGAAATTAATATAAACTGATTTTAAGATGAATAAGTAAAAGTCTGTGATCAATTCACATACCTGAATTACTTTTTCTTTTGTCTGAAACCTGTAACTAGGGTTGAATCTGATTTAATCCCTAGATCTGAGATTGAGAAGGCTCTGAATTAGTAGTACAAGCATCCTATCTCTATGGATATCCACAGGGCTAACCTCATTGTTTTCTCTTGGATTTTGCTTGCTGAACCAAAGGCTTAAATAGGCTTGAACCAAGCCTAGATAGGAATCAACTTATGAACCTATTTGATCTTTCTTTCTTGATTCTTAAAGAAGCTAAGAACCTTTTTTGATCCCTTAACTAATCAAGAAGAACAACAATTAGGAAGTCGTAACTAACTCTTAACAAACTTGAGAGGAAAAGAAAGAAACCATGAAGCATGTGGCACCAAACCTTGACACCAAAAACAAATAGACGCCCACCTCTCTTCTAGTTCCTAAAGGGATGCCTTGAAGGAGGAAAATCACTTTTCCTTTATAGGATCTTCCAGATTTCATCAAATCTGGGGTGGAATAATTTAAAAAAAAATTATCTTATATTTATTTCAGTTCTAAGTCTCTAGATCTAATCTTCATATTTGATATTAAGTCTAAAATAAATCTAAAAGGGATGAGGAAACAAGTAATACCTCAAGGGTAATCTGATTACCCTGTAGATGATCTCTGCACAACTCAAGGTTCTGATGTAGCCACACAAGCACCTGGCCTCTACTGGTATCCACTCAGATAGGATCTAGAATATCTTTTCCTTATGAATCTATACTCCAAAAATTAGATCTAAATCTGATTAGGAAGATCTTCAAAAGTCTTCCTGAAGTTGGAGCAGTAGCTTGTCGAAGAAGTCCTACAGCCTTCTGTTCCAGGCATCACCACGCCTTGGATCTTTGCCAGATGGACATCCAACTCTTTGGACATGAAGAGGGGAGGAAGAAGAGTAGGAAGGACATGGAGAAGAGAGGAGGGGGTGGCAGCTATTGGGTTTTGTATATAAAATAACTTCTACCTCAAAATCCTAGGCGCAGCAGGGTTTATATAGACCCTATATGCTGTGCAGTGCCACATCATTCAACCAATCAAACAATTTCAATAAATTTTGAAAAAATTTTGATTGGTAGAGTGATATCATCTGATCATATCAGATAAGAACCCCACCTTATCTCAAAAAGATGGCACCAACATTGGATAAACACAAATAGAGGTGGCACCCAAGAGTTTAAATTGATCAAGACTCTCCAATCCTTATCCACTTGGGGCGCCCACTTTAATACAATTGGACTCACACCATAATCTGATTATGGTACCCAATTTGATGTGGCTTAGCTTGTGGACACTCCACAAAAATCTTCCAATAAGCCCTCTTCAGTTTAAAACCTATATGTCAACTTTTGATAGATGTCCTAAAATGAAATTGGCAGGTGCTAGGAATTAGCAGGTATTGTCTTAAATTCATCTCATAAATTAAGATAAACCTTTTCTAAGCTGGACAAGCTTCATTTAGACTGAGAAAAATCTTCTTAAGGTTCTCTGGATGAGTCAAATCATATTTGGCTCAGTAGAGGCAGAAAAGATTACACGAGGAGAAAGTTAGGCTCAATCGTGTGCTAGCACGATTTCCTTGAACCTAATTGGATCTTATCCAAATCAATTGGGTTAGCCCAATTGATGACATCCAGATCCTAACCCTTATTTGTGTGACCCAGTTAGGTTCAATTCTTTATGGTGATGAGACATGTCGTGATCTCATCATCGACATCATCGAAACTCCTTTCGATGGATCAGAACTTTTTTGATTCAGACAATTAGAATGATCGATCATCAATATCATTCTAATTGCTCCCAAAATCTATCAGTGACACCTAGTAGTATATGGTGACAATCTATCAGAACTGAAGATGAACCTTTCGGTGCAGCTACCTGTGTGATTGAGTTCCTCTATCATGAGTCCTAACTGAATTAAGGTTAAGGTGAACTCGTCAAACCCAACATCAGTCATATGAGTTAATCGATCGATCCGAGTCTGATGTGAAATCTTAATGAAAAACTCTTTTTCATTATTTCACTCTGCCATGGCCATGGGTTTAAGGACTCAATCTTTCAATTATCATAGGACTACTCCTCTCATCTACCGAGGTTGATAGATCCCATATTGGTGCGACCTAGTTCCTACAATGAATATGCTACAGCGAACATACACCTCAGGGTTTCGAATGGCTAGGAGATCGAGTTATAGTGTAGTCAAACTACAACACACTCAAGGTGAACTGTCGATGCACCTCAGGTCAAAGAACTAGACACACAACTGCAGCATCGAGCTAGTCATTGACAAGAAGGTAGACTTCCTTATGACTGCTCGAAGTGGTCACGCTCAGTACTCTCGTTCTCAATGAATACCTGTACTCTCACTTCAGTGTCTCTACACTATAGATTCAAGATACATCTATCCTAAGGAAGCCATCGTACATCAACCTTCTGGATCGATCACCATCCTCGTGATGATCCTATGGTCAGGAGCTGTTTATGAGTTAGTTATGTAAATTCATGCCTTAAATTTTTAACTCTTGAAAATATGAATTTACATTCCTACTAGCTCAAAGGATGTATCATAGACACAATGTATACAATGTGATAGAAGAATAACTCTTTTATTCATTTATAGTCAAAATTATAAATTTGCCCTTAGATCTGTACAGAAATGTGTCAGCCGATCTGGTATCTAGGGCATACATCTAACAAACTCCCACTTGACCTAATGCCAATTGGCTACATATCTAAGTCCCATCTTCTCAAGGTGGGTTTCGATCTTCTGTTGGCCCAATGGTTTAGTCAGTGGGTCTGCCATATTATCTATGGAGTCGACTCTCTTGATCTCGACATAACCCTTTTTGAGGTAATCATGGATCAAATGAAATCGCCGCTCGATGTGCTTGGACTTCTGATGAGACCTTGACTCCTTAGCTAGGGCTATGATGCCATTATTATCACAGTAAAGAGGTATGGCATCCGATAACATCACTTCAAGCTTTGCGACAAACTTCTTGTACCAGAATGCCTCCTTCACAGCTTTCAATGCAGCAATGTACTCTGCCTCCATGGTGGAATCAGCAATCATCGTCTGCTTGAAACTCTTCCAGCTAACTACACCATCATTGCAAATGAACAGACTTCCAGATGTCGACTTTCGATCATCTATATCAGACATAAAGTCTGAGTCTGTATATCCCTGAATCTGGAGTTCTCCATTCCTAAAGACTAGAAACATATCCTTAGTCCTCAAGTACTTAAGGATACATTTCATAGAAGTCCAGTGCTCTTCATCTGGATTCAACTGATATCTGCTTGTGACACTCACAGCATGGGCTATATCAGGTCGTGTACATAGCATGGCATACATGAAGCTCCCTATTGCCGAAGCATAAGGGATCTTGCTCATGCGTTCAATCTCCTCAGGTGTGCTAGGGCACATCTTCTTGGAGAGATGAATGCCATGTCTAAAAGGTAATAAACCTCTTTTAGAGTTTTTCTTGCTAAACCTCTTTAGCACCTCCTCTATGTACATCTTCTGTGAAAGTCTCAGCATCCTATTTGATCTATCTCTATAGACCTTAATACCCAGTATAAAGGATGCCTCTCCTAGATCTTTCATAGAGAACTCCTTAGACAACCATACTTTGACTGAGGTCAATATGGGAATATCATTCCCAATTAGGAGGATGTCATCTACGTACAATATGAGGAAGATAACTGTGCTCCCACTAATCTTTTTGAACACACATGGTTCCTCCTCATTCTTGATGAAACCAAATGTTTTGATCATATCATTGAAACAAGTATTCCAACTCCGAGATGCTTGCTTAAGTCAATAAATGGACCTTTGCAGCTTGCTGATCTTGTGATCATCATCACTAGATGTGAAATCAAGTGGCTATTCCATATAGATATCTTTCTCAAGATGTCCATTTAAGAACGTCATTTTCACGTCCATCTATCATATTTCATAATTGAAATAGGCTGCAACAGCAAGCAATGTGCGGATGGATTTTAGCATGGCTACGGGCGAGAAGGTATCCTGATAGTCAATGCCTTCACGCTGACTATAACCTTTCACTACGAGCCTAGCCTTGAATATCTCTATATTCTCATCTGCACCTATCTTTCTCTTGAATATCCATTTACACCCAATAGGTACAATACCTTCAGGTGGATCTACCAAGGTCCAGACTTGGTTTGAGTGCATCGAGTCAATTTCTGATCTCATTGCCTCTAATCATTTCTCAGAGTTGATATCTGATATTGTTGGAGCATGATCCTAGCTCCTCCCATAGATCTTGGGTGCAGCAGAACCAGAAACGAACAAATCTGGAGACTTCTGGACTCGATCGAAGGCCCTTGATGAAATCAGCCTGGTTGCTGTCTTCTTCGTCAGCCTTTCGTTCCAGATGAAGAACGCCTCTAAGATCACCTCTAAAAAATCCAAGATCTGGTACCCAACTAGATCAGGCCTGGACTGAGGTCTTTCAATTTGTAGATCTCAAATTGGGGTATTCTAGATAGGAAAGAAGATAGATAGAACCAGACCTTGCAGATCTGTCCTGCTGCAGCCTTTCTTGTAGATCTGTTGATGGAGATCTCACCCGTGCCTCAAACAACCTCAGATCAACTCCAGATCTGAGAGAAACTTGTACCAACCTCGTAGCAAGAGATTCCAAGTTTTGGACCTGATGTTTGGATGGCTACAAGAGAGGGAGAGGCAATATGGTTGGCGGCACAAAGGGGGAGCGGCTCAAAACCCTAGCGCCTCCCCCGCTTTTCCAGCCTTCTATGGACCTGGCGGCAAGAAACCCTAGGGTTTCTTGCTCCTGAGGTGTGGAGAATAGCTGAAGAGAGAGGGAGAAGAGAGAGAGAGACTTGGGAGAAAGAGTTTTCGTATTCCTTGGCTTAATCAAACCTATACAGTGCATGTATATATAAACACAGGGTCAAGTGATCCAAACCCAAAACTCTCTTGACCAACTCTATGGGAGATTAGGTTAACCCAAGCCCATGTACACCCATGACTCGACTTAATCTCACCTATCCTGGGCCCAGACCTGGCCCATAAAGAGTTGATCCCTTGAGGCCCACATAACCTAGACCTCAAGAACCCGAAAGGCCCACAGCCTTTCAACCTAGGACCCAACTAGCCCTAGAGCCTCCATGAAGCCCTCATGAATGATGGACTTTGGCCTTAGCCTTGGTCCCCTGGGCCTTGGGCACACCACCTGGATCACAACAATATCCACCTTGGTGTCCCAAGGCCTCAACCAGCTCCACTCTGTCCATCAGCCGAATCAGCTCAACACATCTCTGAAAGCTGTCCCGTGAAACTACCTTCGTAAGTACATCAGCTGGGTTCTCCTTGGTGTGTACCTTTACCAGCTCCACCTCACCATCCTCCACAAGCTCCCTGATCTGATGATACTGAATATCGATGTGCTTTATCCTTGCATGATAGACTGAGTTCTGTGCTAATAGAAGTGCACTCTGGCTGTCACAGTGCACTCTAATGGCCTCCTGAGTAAGGCCCATCTCCGTCAACAAATCCTTCAGCCAAATTGCCTCCTTAGCTGCTTCTGTCAGCCCGATGAATTCTACCTCTATAGTGGATAGGGCTGTGATAGGCTGCAGACTCGATCTCCAAGAAATAGGACCTCCATACAGGCTAAAGATGAAGCCTGTCGTAGACCTCCGGGTATCCACATCTCCATCGAAGTTTGCATCTACATAACTGCCAATCAGCCTCTGAGCCTCCCTGGACATGTCAGAGTATCCCACTGCACCTCCTCGCTATTTGTAGCAGATGCCAACTCCAACTGAACCCGCCAGGTATCTAAATATCAACTTCAGAGCTCTCCAGTGCTCCCTGCCAGGCTACGCCATGAATCTGCTAACCGACTCACTGCATGAGCGATGTCTGGCCTACAACAGACCATCGTATATATCAAGCTCCCAACTCCTGAAGCATAAGGAACCATCTCCATCTCCTTAGCCTCCACCTCAGTCTGTGGCGCCATGGTCTTTGAAAGTCTGAAGTGACCGGCAAGTGGCAGCTCCATCTGCTTTGCTCCCTTCATCCCGAACCTCTCTAAGACCTTTTGTATGTAGCCCCCCTGAGATAGATGCAGCACCCTCCAGGCTCGATCTCTAAAAATCTCCATGCCTAGGATCTTCCTTGCAGGGCCCAAATCCTTTATCTCAAACTCCCGAGATAAGGATGCCTTCAGATCCTGCACAACCTTCCTACTCTTGCATGCTATAAGCATGTCACCCACATACAAGAGTAGGAACACCCTAGAACCATCCTCAAGAGACTGAATATAAACACAGGGATCAAACTCGCACCTGAAAAGTCCAATGCTGCGTACATAGGAGTCGAACCGCTTGTACCATTGCCTCGGCTACTGCTTCAGCCCGTACAGTGACTTCTGCAACAAACAAACCTTTTCCTCTGATCCTGGATCCCTGAAACTGGGTGGCTGCTCCATGTAAATCCTCTCCTCCAAATGCCCATGGAGGAATGCCGTCTTGACATCCATCTGCTCCAGCTCTAAATCTTGAGCTGCTACAATGCTCAGCAACACTCTGATGGAAGTATGTCTGACGACGGGAGAGAAGACCTCGCTGAAGTTGATGCCTTCCTTCTGGGAGTATCCCTTGGCCACTAACCTCACCTTGAATCTGATACCTCCCTGCTCTGAAGGCCCTTCCTTGCAATTGTAGACCCATTTGCAGCCAATGGGCCTCTTCCCCTGTGGCAACTGCACCAATCACCACGTCTGGTTCTGGTGGAGAGACTGCATCTCCTCGGATATCGCCTGGACCCACCGCTCTCTGTCCTGGCTCTCAATAGCCTCTTGATACGTATATGGGTCTCCATTCACTATCATCAAGGCATATGACAGCGTCTCCTCGAAGCCATATCGGTCCGGTTGCTTGATGGTCCTCTTGGGCTTGTGTAGGACAACACCGATATCAGTCCTCGGTCCAGTTCGCTCCTGCTGGACCTCTCCACCTCGATCATCCATTCGAGTCCTCTCCACCTATGGAGACACCTTAGGTAGGTTCTCCACCTGAATGTCATGTTCTCCCATAGTACCTGCAAGAGGCAAAATCAAAGAGGTAAGCTGTCCAGCAGCGCCCTGCTGGACCTCCTCCTGCTCCTGCTGCTCCTCCATGCCTGCTCGCCTCCATAGGACTGACTCCTCATCAAAAGTCACATCCCGACTAATGATGACCTTCTTTTCCAAGGGATCCCACAGTCTGTATCCCTTAACTCTTCACAGATAGCCTAGAAACACCGTCTTGCGTGATCTGGCGTCTAGCTTGCTCCGCTCACCAGCTCCAATATGCATATAGGCCGTGCACCCAAATACCCATAGATGACCCAGCCCAACTGTCCTCCCAGACCACACCTCCTCTGGAAGCCTGCCATCCAACCTGGTGTGAGGTGACCGATTGACCAAGTAACCTGCTGCGTCAACTGTGTCAACCTAGAATGCCTTTGGAAGCCCTGCCTGCAGCCTCATGCATCGTGCCTTTTCTAGAAGTATTCTGTTCATCTTCTCGGCCACCCCATTCTGCTGTGGAGTCCCCTTAACTGAGAAGTGTCTCCTGATCCCACACTCCTCACAGTAATCCTGGAACTCTCTGCTGGTGTACTCCCCGCCATTGTCTGACCTCAGACACTTCACACTCCTCCCCTGCTCCTTCTCCACGTCAGCTCTCCAGATTTTGAACTTGGTGAAGACCTCAGACTTCTCTCTCATGAAGTAAATCCAAAGTTTTCTTGAGAAATCATCAATCAGAATCATGAAGTATCTGGCCCCATTCCTAGCTGAAACTGGGGCTGGTCCCCACACATCCGTGTGTACTAACTCCAGAGGGGCTGCACTGCAGGTTGTACTGATGTTGAACTGAGCTCTCCTCTACTTTCCCATCTGGCAAGGCTCACAGATCTCCCCTGTAGCACCATCCTCCAGATCAGAGATGAGTCCTCTCCTACTCAACTCCCTCAACCCCTTGTCACCCATGTGGCCTAGGCGGTAGTGCCACATCCTGTAAGCCCCCTGCTGGTCCTGTGCTGCAGCTGCTGCATCAGACTCTCCGGTCACCATAGATCCCTCCATGCGATAGAGATTATTGTCCAACCTCTTGCCTCTCATCACCACCATAGCTCCATTGGAGATGTTTAATACTCTGCTTCTAGCCCTACTACTGAAGCTGTATCCACTGTGCTCCAAATAGCCTAGTGACATCAGATTCTTTTCCAGCTCCGGGACGTGCTTTATATTTGTCAATGTCCTCACAATCCCATCAAACATCCTCACCCTGACTGTCCCTATGCCAGCCACCTTGCAAGGATGATTGTCACCTAGAGTCACTGATCCCTCATCTGTCTTGGTTTATGTCGCAAACCAAGACCTGTGTGGTGTGTAGTGATGTGAGCACGCAGAGTCTAGTGTCCACTCCTCTGTGTAATGCCTGTGACCATCTGATACCACAAGTAGATCATTCTCCACCTGCTGCCCAGCAACTGCACTCACTGATTCTGAGCCACTTCTTTCTCCCTTGTTGCTCTTCTATAGTGGACATTCTCGCTTGAAGTGCCCGAACTCGTTGCACTTGAATTCATCTCTTTCTTTCCCTTCCTGGACTTGGACCGCCCCCTGGACTTGCTTCTGCCTCTGCCACTACATGTCCTCTCCCCTACTGCCAAACCCTCCTGGGGAGCCCGATCTCTGGTCAACTTTTTTCTTTGCTCATTAGACCTCAGCACCGAGACCATGTCCTCATATTCCAGAGTCTCCTTGCCGTAGAGCAGTGTAGTCACCAAAGAGTCATATGATCCTGGCAGCGAACACAAAAGCAACAGGGACTTGTCCTCCTCATCCAGCTTCACCCCGATATTCATCAACTCCGTGCACAACTGGTCAAACCTCTGAATGTGGCCAATCACATCAGATCCCTCCTGCATCCAAAGACTGTACAACCTCTTCTTCAGCATTAGCTTGTTGCACATATTCTTCCCCATATACATGGTGTGCAACTTCGACCAAAGGCCCTTTGGGGTCTTTTCTTCCAGTACCGAATACAACACCGCATCCGCCAAACATCCTCTGATCACCGAGCATGCTTTCTTCTCCAACGATGCCCTCTATCTATCTGTCATTCCCTTAGGCTTCTCATCCAAAGCCTGATCCAGATCTGCTTGCACCAGAAGATCGTCCACCCAAATTTTTCATATGAAAAAATTTTTTTTGCCATCAAACTTCTTGAAATCGATCTTCATATTGCTGCCCATGACTAGATCCAAGCCAAACAAGCAATATAAAATCAAAAAGTATAGAATATACCTTGATGGTACCTTGCTGAAAATTTTTAGCACTTGGGATCTTTAACTTCTCATGCTTGGAACTGCTTCCTCACCATCGTGGCTCTGATACCAATTGTTAGAGCATGATCCTAGCTCCTCCCATGGACCTTGGGTGTAGTAGAACTAGCAACGAACAAATTTGAAGACTTCTGGACTCGATCGAAGGCCCTTGATGAAATCAGCCTGGTTGTTGTCTTCTTCGTTAGCCTTTCATTCCAGATGAAGAATGCCTCTAAGATCACCTCTAAAAAATCCAAGATCTGGTATCCAACCAGATCAGGCCTGGACCGAGGTCTTCCAATTCATAGATCTTAAATCAGGATGTTCTAGATAGGAAAGAAGGTAGATAGAACCAGACCTTACAGATCTGTCCTGCTGCAGCCTTTCCTGTAGATCTGTTGATGGAGATCTCACCCGCACCTCAAACGACCTCAGATCAACTCCAGATCTGAGAGAAACTTGTACCAACCTTATAGCAAGAGATTTCAAGTTCTGGACCTGATGTTTGGGTGGCTGCAAGAGAGGGAGAGGCAATATGGTTGGCAGCACAAAGGGGGAGGGGCTCAAAACCCTAGCGCCTCCCCTGCTTTTCCTGCCTTCTATGGACCTGGCAGCAAGAAACCCTAGGGTTTCTTGCTCCTGGGGCATGGAGAATAGCTGAAGAGAGAGGGAGAAGAGAGAGAGAGACTTGAGAGAAAGAGTTTTCATATTCCTTGGCTTAATCAAACCTATACAGTGCATGTATATATAAACACAGGGTCAAGTGATCCAAACCCAAAACTCCCTTGACCAACTCTATGGGAGATTAGGTTAACCCAAGCCCATGTACACCCATGACTTGACCTAATCTCATCTATCCTGGGCCCAGACCTGGCCCATAAAGAGTTGGTCCCTTGAGGCCCACATAACCTAGACCTCAAGAACCCGAAAGGCCTACAGCCTTTCATCCTAGGACCCAACTAGCCCTAGAACCTCCATGAAGCCCTCATGAATGATGGACCTTGGCCTTAGCCTTGGTCCCCTAGGCCTTGGGCACACCACCTGGATCACAACAGATATCACCTCATCATTGGTCTTGGGGTCATCACCATGAGCCTCATTTCCTGTGAGGAACATTTCCTCTACATCCTCTTGTATGGTACCTAAGTACCTTTCAGGAGGATGAAAAACTCTAGTCTATCTACAAGATGGAAGAGGTTGTGTTAAGACTGGTTCTGATTGATTAGGTTCCTCAGGTTCTTTAGCTCGTTGCTCTTGAGAGACATTCTCCTTGAGCTTAATTATTCTTCCGATGCCACCATCTTGAATAAACTATTTTTCAAGAAAAATAACATTTCGACTCACAATTACATTGTGGTCTTCCAGAATATAGAAATAGTATCCTAATGACTTTTTAGGATATCCTATGAACCGAGTTCTAAAAGATCTGAACTCTAACTTGTCCGCCTGCTGTCTCTTAACATGAGCCGGACAATCCCAAATTCTGAGATGATTCAGACTTGGCTTCTTACCATGCCATATCTCATATGGTGTGGTAGGAACGGTTTTAGAGAGAACCCTATTCAATACATAAATTACTGTCATGAGACAATGTTTCCAAAGAAATTCGGAGAGGTCCGTGAAGCTCATCATGGAACGGACCATATCTAATAGGATCCAATTTCTCCATTCTGAAATTTCGTTGAGTTGAGGCATTCCAGGTGGAGTCCATTAAGAGACTATGCCATTATCCTTAAGATAGTCTAGAAACTCCTAACTAAGGTATTCACCTCTTCGATCTAATCGAAAAATCTTAATGGGCTTTTCTGTTTATTTTTCTACCTCATGTCTGAATTCTTTGAACCTTTCAAAAGCTTCAGACTTGTGTTTCATTAGAAACACATACCCGTACCTAGACATATCATCGGTAAAGATAATGAAGTAGATGTAGTTGCCTCTAGCCGGCACATCAAATGGGCCGCACACATCCGTATGTACTAGGGCAAGTAGGTCTGTGGCCCTTTCCCCATGTTCCACAAAAGGAAGCTTGATCATTTTGTCTTGAAGGCCTGATTCACAAACTGGATATGACTCGAAAGTCAACGGACTCAATAGCTCGGATTTTTCTAATTTGTTAACCCTATCTTTCGCTATATAACCTAGCCTTAGGTGCCACAGATACTTATCATTTAGACTATCTCTAAGCCTTTTAATTCCTATGGCATTCACATTTTGCTCAATATTAAATATAGATACATCAATATGTAGCTAATAGAGACCGTTAATAAAAAACCATCTACAACTTTATTATTTTCATAAAAAATATTACAATAGTCCTTATGAAAGCTAATCACATAGCCTTCTTGTGCTAAATATGAAACAGAAATCAAATTCTTGCTTGCTGCAGGCACATAATAACAATCTCTAAGATATAAATCTAATCCTAACAGTAATCGTAGAGGGTAGATTTTCACGACCACAGCAGCAACTCTTGCTCCATTCCCGATGTATAGGATCATCTCCCCATCCCTCAGCCTCCTGCTCTCCTCAAGACCCTGCATAGAAGTGCACAAATGAGCACTAGAACCAGAGTCAAGCACCCAACTGGATGCAGAAGAAACTGTAAGATTAGACTCTAAAATGAGCATACCTCCAGAAGGACCATCCTTCTTGTTCTTCAGGGTGGCTAGGTACTGAGGATAGTTCCGCTTCCAATGGCCGTCTGATTGATAGTGGAAATATTTTCCCTTATCAGCAGCCTTCTTCTTCGGTTCTGTCTTCTTCTTCTTGCCATCCACCTTCTGTTTCTTTGCAGACTTTTTTTTCTTTTCAAAAGACTTTCTCTTGGAAGAAGTCTGCTTCACAGTAAGAACTGAACCTTTTGAACCCTTCATAGAAAGCTTAGCCGTAACCAACATGTTCATTAACTCGACCAAGATACACTATATCTTATGCATATGAAAGTTCATGATGAACTGACCATATGCATCGGACAAGGATCGAAGGATCACATCAATCTGAAAATCCTTGTCTAAGATGATATCGAGCTTCTCAAGCTCTTCAAGATCCTTGATCATTATCAAACAATAATCTTGGACTGACTGCCCATCATGCATCTTGGCCTTAAAAAGTCTTTGACAGACTTGATACTTGGCCGCACGACTCTATTCACCAAACAACTCTTGCAGGTGAGCCAACATTTGGTGGGTAGTCAAAATGTTCTCATGTTGATGCTGCAAGTCATCAGATATTGCACCCAACATGTAGTACATTGCTTTGTTATCATCATCCGTCCACTTTTTCAGAGATGCTCTCTGTTCAGTAGTCGGACGTGCTGGCATGGCAGGTGGGTCCTAGTCCAAAACATGAGTCAATTTTTCAAAATCCAGAATAATTCTACAGTTCCTCAACCAGTCCATGAAATTGGATCCAGTCAATCTGTGGGTGTCTAGTATTTTGGTCAGGGGGTTTGAGGCAGACATGTTTCCTGTAGAGAGTCAAAAGTTTCTAGTTAGATTTTGTAATCAGACTTAACCAATTTGTTTAGAGGTTTTATTTTTAAAATAAATTAGGCTCCCACTATTTTCTTAGATCCCTACACTCCCTTGGTAAAGATGTGAAAATCTCCATGATCAGTGATTTTTAGTGGGTGGTGCGGTCTCACCAACTAGCTCACCACCTCACCTAACAGTTATTGGTGATGGGTCAACTGATGAGTGGACAACTCTTGTCCAATGATTCTCTAATCATGGTGCACCCAAAACTTGGTCTCTAATTCATGAAGCTCACCGTGTCCGAGATATTGCTCCAATCCTTAGTTAAGTCAGACCCACCATTTGTACGAACTAGATTCCTGATTGGGTCCCTCACCGTATCCGAAATATTGAGCCCAACCCATCCTCTAATTCGTAGCATCCAATGCCTAATGGACATGGTTGCATCTTTCCAATGCAACTGAGCCACTGTACCAGCCGAGAACAATCAACCCCAAAAAGGGCCCGCACATCCACAATGGTGGAAGACCTAGACTTAATATTTTCTTAGGGAGATTTGATTTAGGTCTCATTAAACTTGACTTGACATAGTCAACAATTATGACTAACCTAGTGGCATGGGTTAGCTCGAATTGTTAGCCACCTCTAATCAGAATTGAGTCGACACATATGACCAGGTAAGTGAGACCGATGGGAGGGATATGTCATTAACTCGACAAGAATGTATTCGAGTCGAGTAGCTTCCAATTAAAAATCAGTCGGTCATATCTGCCCAACTTATCTTAGACACCAAATTGTCGAACCAGAATTAATTGGGTTAGCCTACAATCCAGACTCTAACCTCTGAGCCAAATTAGGTCTTAACTTGATCGAGTCACATCCAAATGTGATTCGACCTTGATCCAGACTTAATCTCATTAAGCTGGTCAATTATTAGCTTTCATGATCCCATCTAACCAACTCTTGATTCAGTTTGATCAACCGCTAGACCTAATTGAGCTACCCAAATCCGAACCTAATTTTATGAAAATATCTTAGATCTGAAATTCTAAATTTTAGACCTAACTTAATTTCATAAGCTTAATTTATTAATTAAGTTTGGGTTCATAAATAAAGTATATAAAATAAATCCTAAGGTTTCAAGATCTAGGATTTTACAGAAAAGTAAGTTTTGATTTCTGATTAAGGATGAACGCGCGGTACCCCTACACATCATATGAACATCCCATTGAATGGAAAGAGAGGGTCTTAAAATCCTACTTCGTTCTTGTGACCGGATGGCCATGAAGAATACCTTAATCAGAAATATAAATTTAACTACAAAACTAGTTAGATCTAAATTAACATATCACATATACAATTTAAGATCTAACTAATACATGCTTTGCATACATCTCATGTATCAAAAATTAATCTATTTAACATACTTTCAGATCTAATACATCATATGTAATATCTAAAAAATAAGATTTAAATTGAACTATTCAAAATTAAATCTATTCTAGACAAGTTACTAGAATAATTCTACAACTAGTCTAGGCATGCAGCAGATCAATTTTATGAAAAAACTAAAAATTTATTTTTTATTTTCTGATCTGATTATAATACTTATAATATTAAAAAAATAAATAATAAATTAAATTAAATTTATATTTTAATCTCATTAAAACATAAGACTTAAGACTATTGATGGATTCAACTAATCCTAGTCTAGTCATGCATCTTATGCATGTTAGATCTTCTTAGATTTAATTTTAAATATTTTGATTTCAGATTCTATCATATCTGATATGACATCTAAAATCTTTAATATCAAATAAATAAAAATTAAAATCAGATCTAAATTAGATCTGAAATAGAGCCAACAACCTGGCTCTGATACCAGTTGAAGGAGAAAAACCACTTTTCCTCTATAAGATCTTCCAGATTTCATCAAATCTGAGGTAGAATAATTTTAAAAAAAATTATTCTATATTTATTTTAGATCTAAGTCTCTAGATTTAATCTTCATATCTAATATTAAGTCTAAAATAAATCTAAAAGGGATGAGGAAACAAGTAATACCTCAAGGGTAATCTGATTACCTTGTAAATGATCTCTGCACAGCCCGAGATTTTGATGTAGCCACGCAAGCACCTGGCCTCTACCATTATCCACTCAGGAAGGATATAAAACATCTTCTCCTTAAAAATCTACACTCCAAAAATTAGATCTAAATCTGATTAGGAAGATCTTCAAAAGTCTTCCTGAAGATGGAGCAGCAGCCTGTCGAAGAAGTCCTGCAGCCTTCTGTTCCAGGCATCACCATGCCTTGGATCTTTGCCAGATGGATGTCCAACTCTTTGGACATGAAGAGGGAAGGAAGGAGAGTAGGGAGGATATAGAGAAGAGGGGAGGGAGTGGTAGCTATTAGGTTTTGTGTATAAAATAACTTCTACCTTGAAACCCTAGGCGCAGCAGGGTTTATATAGACCCTGTATGCTGTGCAGTGCCACATCATTCAACCAAACAAAAAATTTCAATAAATTTTGAAAAAATTTTGATTGGTGGAGTGATGTCATTTGATCATATCAGATAAGAACCTCACCTTATCTTCAAAAGATGTCACCAACATTGGATAAGCACAAATAGAGGTGGCGCCGAAGAGTTTAAATTGTTCAAGACTCTCCAATCCTTATCCACTTGGGGCACCCACTTTAATCCAATTGGGCTCACACCATAATCTGATTATGGCACCCAATTTGATATAGCTTGACTTGTGGAGACTTCACAAAAATCTTTCAATGAGCCCTCTTCAGTTTAAGACCCATATGTCAACTTTTGACAGATGTCCTAAAATGAAATTGGCAGGTGCTAGGAATTAGCAGGTGTTATCTTAAATTCATCTCATAAATTAAGATAAGCTTTTTTTGAGCTGAACAAGCTTCATTTAGACTGAGAAAAATCTTCCTAAGATTCTCTGGATGGGTCAAATCATATTTGGCTCAGTAGAGATAGAAAAGATTACACAAGAAAAAAGTTAGGCTCAATCATGTGCTACCTAATTGGATTATCCAAATCAATTGGGTTTGCCCAATTGATGACATCCAAATCCTAACCCTTGTTTGTGTGATCCAGTTAGGTTCAATTCTGTATGGTAATGAGACATGTCGTGATCTCATCATCGACATCATCGAAACTCCTTTCGATGGACTAGAACTTTTCTGATTCAGACAATTAGAATGATCGATCATCAATATCATTCTAATTACTTTCAAAATCCACCAGTGATACCTAGCAGCATGTGGTGGCAACCCATCAGAACTGAAGACGAACCTCTCGGTACAGCTACCTGTGTGATTGAGTTTCTCTATCATGAGTCCCGACTGAATTAAGGTTAAGGTAAACTCGTCAAACCCAACATCAGTCATATGAGTTAATCGATCGATCCGAGTCCGATGTGAAATCTTAATAGAAAATTTTTTTCTATTATTTTACTCTGCCATGGCCATGGGCTTAAGGACTCGATCTTTCAATTATCATAGGACTACTTCTCTCATCTATCGAGGTTGATAGATCCCATCTTGGTGCGACCTAGTTCCTATAATGAATATGCTACAGCCAACATACACCTCAGAATTTCGAATGGCTAGGAGACCGAGTTATAGTGTAGTCAAACTATAACATACTCAAGATGAACTGTCGATGCACCTCAGGTCAAAGAACTAGACACACAACTGCAGCATCGAGCTAGTCATTGATGAGAAGGTAGACTTCCTTATGACTGCTTGAAGTGGTCACGCTCAGTACTCTCGTTCTCAATGAATACCTGTACTCTCACTCCGATATCTCCACACCATAGATTCAAGACACATCTACCCTAAGGAAGCGATCGTACACCAACCTTCCGGATCGATCATCATCCTCATGATGATCCTATGGTCAGGAGCTATTTATGAGTTAGTTATGTAAATTTATGCCTTAAATTTTCAACTCTTGAAAATATGAATTTATATTCCTACTAACTCAAAGGATGTATCACAAATACAATGTACATAATGTGATAGAAGAATAATTCTTTTATTCATTTATAGTCAAAATTACAAATTTGCCTTTAGATCTGTACAGGAATGTGTCAGCCGATCTGGCATCTAGGGCACACATCTAACACGCCTAAAGAGAGAGAGGGCATGGGCTAGAGAGAGGAAGAGGAGAGGAGGCATTGGGCATAATAACAGGTGGCGGCAAGGATGGGAGAGTATGAGATTTTATGAGAAGTAAGGCTAGGATTCTTTAAATAGATAACATAAGGGTGTCCTAATCAAATTAGGATCCCTCCTAATCATATTAGAAGTCTTAGCTTAAATATACTGAGACCAATCAAATGAGATGCCACCCATAACTCACTCATGCCCACACCCAATGCTAGGCATCCCATGATATGGGTTTCAATTAAATACTCACAAATCAACCCACATGATTTCATAAAATCACTTCAAGAGTTCTTAATCAAATCAAGATGAATAAAATCGAAAAACTCTTTCATAATTTAATCCAAGCTAAAAATTAAGCATCAAACTATTGAAAGTAATTGATTCAAATTCAATTAGATTCAAATCAAGTGTAGGAATCGACTAATGCTTATCATATAAGCAAACCAACTATAAAAAAAATTGGGTTCACCCAGGTGCTAGCAAGGTTAATATTGGTGCAGAATTTTGCCGACGTCGGAGAAGCTGGAGTCGAGGGGATTGCATCCACCATCGGGACCTGCAAGAAAAATCTAAACCAGGGTTGGGGGTGCTCCGGCAAGACCCTACGACGCTCAAGTTAGTACTCTACCTTAACAGAAATGGAGCACTCGAATGAGATTTTAGCAGAGTTTTGAGATAGAGTTTAGAGCTTAGAGAAGAACGTATCTAGGGGTCCCTTTTACAGATGGAGAGCGTAACTGATTGATAGTGACGTCTGTAACTGCCTGGTAGTGGGCTGTTCGGGGCCACGTGGAGTTTGTTATGGAGAGTGGAGTGGTGTCCGTTGTTGCAACTTGCTAGAGAGTGGTGGGGCCACATAGAATCTGTTACAGAGAGTGGAGTGGTGTCCGTTGTCGTGACTTGCCGGAGAGTTCGGACTGGACGGCTGAAGCTCGGCTGGGACATCTAGTGGAGTGGAGCGGCTCTCTATCTCAGCAATCTGAGAGTAGCTCGGATGTTTCCAAAGTTGCCGATGAGTCCACTGTTGTCGGGTGCCTTGGGCACTGATGTTGCAGGCGGAAGTCATCTGCTGTAGAAGTTCGGATGGAGACTTTCTGTTACAGAAGTCCGACAAGCGTTCGATTACTAGAGAAGTCCATCTAGAATTTACCTGATGTAGAAGCTCGTCTGAGGACCGTCCACCAGAGAGGTCCGATTTCATGAGGAATCCGATAGAGGGTCGACCAACAGTAGAGTTCGGATGGCATTGTGGAGGTTCGTCTACTGGAGGAGTCTTGGAGATACTGTGAAAGGTCAAACATTGGAGGAGTTCGAGATTCAATTCAGTTGTAGAAGTTTGGATGGAGTCTGGCTCTTGTTGGAGTCTGGATGAAGTCCAATTATTGTAGAAGCTCGGACGAAGATCAGTTATCGTGGAAGCTCGGATGGAGACTTCTTATTGTAGAAGTCCCACTGCTGGAAAAGCTCAGTCATTGATGAGGTCCGAAAGAAGTTCGGAGTAGAGATCCGACTGGTGGAGCCCGTCCATTATAGAAATTCATCTGGGATCCATCCGCTGTAGAAGTTCGGCTGGGATTCGGCTCTTGTAGGAGCTCGGATGAAATTCGAAAGGCGGTCGACCATCATAGAAACTTGGATGGAGTTTGGTTACTGTAGAAGTCCTACTGTTGGAGAAGCTCGGACATTGACGAAACTCGAAAGAAGTTCGGAATAAAGTCGCTCGTGGCAAGAAGAAGTTTGAAAGAGATTCAGAGGGTAGCCAATCACTGTAGAAAGTCGGTTGATAATGAAGCTCGGAGAGCATTTGGAGCAGTCCGGTAGATGAATGGGGGAGCTCATTATCAGAGAAGTCTGGATGGCATTATGGAAGCTCGGACAGTCGGGGGAGGTCAGAAAGATGCCGCACAAGGTCGGAAGCCAAAAGAGCCCTGAAAGGGTCGGCCTTTTACAAACTTCGGCTGATTTTATACCCAACACCAGTCCCCATACTTTCGAGTTCAGGTTCCGAATGAAAGAAGTACAGAAAAATTTTTACAGTAGAAGTTGCCTCCCTCGATTTTCGTACTCAGTTGTTTCCAGATATTTTGGCATTTGGCGCACTAGTGCTGGAACCTTTTCAAATTGAGGCGGTCCGAAAAGATTTTTTCAGAATTTTTGCTGGAGCGTTGCTCTAGGTACGGTGCAATAATGATTCTGTCAGTTGTCAGCCGCCTTCAGCTGCCTGCCATGATGAGTGGGACATGTGGCGATTGTAGATCGACCAGAGGAGATCTGCAATCATTATCGCATCGAACCTCGTCGCCTATTTAAACTCGCCTCCCTTCCTTCAAAGATTTCACTTTGCCTGAGGTTTTCTTCGGTCCTTCCTTCTTCTTGAGAGTTTCGTTCTTCTCCAGCATCCTTCTCAGCCTTAGGCGTTCTTCGAGTCGTCCCCATCTCTGCATCTCTGCATCCTTCAGACCAGCCTAGGTTAGTTCCAGAACTCCCCCCCTTTTTTTTTCTTATTGTTTTTCTTCCATTTTTCCTCCTTTGCCTATTCGATTTTTCACGAGCATCCTATTTTTTATTTTTTTCCAATTTTTTCAAGATTTTTAGGGTTTTCACTTGATTCAAAATATCCTCCAACACTTCCTCCTCTAGCAGTTCTAGGGGTTCGTCCGTTCCAGCTCCCCAAAATTTTAGTTCTGTAGATGAACCTCATCCGATCTTTGTATCAGACACCATCCCCAGCTCTCTGACTCTGAAGGAACTCTCACTGATTAGGATTTAGTATGGGATTCCTCTGAAGTACGAGCTGGAGCTTTTCAGGCTGACTGGCCGGACTAGCGCTCCTCCCCCCGGCTGCTTCTGTTTATATCAGGAAGCTTTCCTCATTAGACTTCGACTTCCGCTTCCACCTTTTGTCATTGCTCTTTTTCGCTTCTTAAATATTTCTTTAGTTTCTGTAGTACCGAACTCCTTTAGATTTCTGATAGGATTTCTTTCCCTCTGTAGTTTAGCTGAAGTTCGGCCAACTCTTTCTTTGTTTAGAAATTTCTATACCTTCAAGCATCATCCCTCGACAAAGGACTGGTGGTACTTCTCCCTCCAGTTCGGTAGAAAGGAGTTGTTGAAAGGTGCCTCCTCTTCTATCCACAATTGAAAAAAGAGGTACTTTTACATCCGATGCCCGACCTTGGAGCTGGGGTTGCCCCCTAGGGCTCCTTGAGGGATTCCGTCTGTCGGGCTTCTAGCCTGGGACGGAACGACCTTGAAGCCTCCAATAAACTCAAGGCTTATCCAGCTCCTCTTCTCTCCAACCTCCTAAAGGAGCAACTCTTGTTTAACGTCGGCCTAAGCCCTCTCAATCCTATCGGTATTTTTTTTTTTTGCTTCCCCTTTCTTCTTGTTCTTTTGCTAAGCTGTGCCGATCTTCTTTCACTGTAGATATGGACACTGATGCAGCTCGAATGCTAGCCCAGGGTCTCAAGACCCACAAAAGAAAAGGTGCAGCATCCTCGAGGGCAGCGAAGAGGGCAAGGGCAGAAGAGACCAGCTCGACCGTGCCTGCCCAGGCGGCCATTGCCGTCGACACTCCCTCTGACGTCGAGCTCGCAGTCCCCCGAGCCTTTTCAAGGAGTCCCCCGATCGAGGTTCCCACTCCAGAGGTCCGGCGGCACTGGGGGCCGAATGAAAAAGGAGAAAGAAGACATTGGCCCACAAGAGCCACAGCAGCAGGACTGCCATTGAGGGGGCTGACGGCTCCGAAGAAGATTCGGGGGAAAATCCCTTCAACAATAGGGATTTAATAAAGAGATTGGTCGACGGGTGCATCCTATCTGAGGTCGTCCACAGGATCGTTCACGTCGATCCTGAGCAGCGGGTCTGGGACTCTCTGGGGTCCTTTCTTGAGGTAGGTCAATTTACTCCTTTCTTCTTCTTGCCTCTTTACTTAGCTTATTCCTCAGCTTTTATATTGACTCCCTGGCCGCTCTTGCAGATTGGACACCAGCTCATCACCAACATCGAGGTGATAAACAATGCTAGGAAGGAGGCCGCCCAGGCAGAGGAAGGTCGCCTGGCCGAGGCCGCCCGCCTCAAGGAGAAGATCGCCGAAGGTCCGAAATCTCTAATTTTGTATTCTTTTTTTTTCTTTGTTGTAACTTTTTCTCATTCTCTTGTACTTAAGAACTATTTAATCAATGAAATCGGATTCTTCTTTACAGAGAGCTCCTTTGTCTTACTCTACATTCTTTTTCTTCTCTTTTATTTTTTTGCACTGATTTGTGTTGTGGTGCTCTTATCTCCCAACGACAGTGCCCTGTCAAAGCTCTTCCCCTACCACAGGGGATTTCTCTGAAGTCGATGATCTGGGATCTCAGAAGGAAAGTTCGTCACCTGACGAAGAAATCAAAGAAGCTGGATGACGAACTTCACCGACTGAGGAAGAGCCATTCGAAAGTCACTGCGAAGGCTACTCACTTTCGGGACCTCCACAAAAAAAGCTTCATGGACTACACCTGGAGGAAGGCTGACTTCATGAAGGAGCTTGAGGAACTCCGAAAATATGCCAGCAATCGATCTTGGACTCAAGCTTCCAAGATCAGCTCCCTTGAGGTCGAGCTGGTAGCTGCACGAGAGAAGATCAGCCAGTTAGAAGGGAGCTCATCCTGGCTCACAACTCAGGCCGACCATGATCAAGATTGGTCGAAGAAATTCTCCAACCTTCAGAAGCAGCTACAGGACGTCAAGGCGAACTACAATGCCTTCCGAGTTGGCTTGTGCAGGCAAGTAGATGACTACCAAAGGAAGCTTAAGATGGCGACCGACGAGGTTGCCCGCCTTTAGAGGTAGTTGTCTGAGAGAGTCCAGGCCATCTCGGCACAAGGCTCTAATGAGCTTCGCTCCTTGAGGGGGACCATGGAAGAACTGTCCATGGCCCTTGGGCAGGAGAAGGTCGAACTGCAGTGACTAAAGATTCAGCTGGTCTATGAGCAGCAGGCAGTCAAGGATGCTGAGGCAGAGTCTAAAGTTTTAAGGAAGAGGCTTCGGGAGTTGGAGGGTGAGAGTCGGCGGTTCCACCAAATGTATCGGAAGACACTGTTAAGAAAGAAAGAACTGGAAGAAGAAGTTGAGAACTTAAAGCAATCCCTGATAATGGCTGGAACCAAGAGTTCAAAGTCGGAAGAAGCCGAGCTTCCTTAGAGCTTCTTTTACCTTTCATTCCTCCATGTATTCTTTTCTTTTCTTGTCATTTTTTTTTGGCCTTCAAAGGCTTTGTAATGCACACTTTACTAATGAAATGAAAAGGAGTTTTCTCATTACCTTGTCTATTCTTACTTTGAGTTATTGTTTACCGAGCTTCTTTTGTCTTTTACCTTATTCGATGTCGACGTCGCTTGAAGGTTCCCGATCATCGCCGTATTGATTGGCCCTTTTTGTTCATAATCAAAGGTCTTTTCGAGGCCATTCAAGTTTGACATTTCCTCCTGGTGCTCGAGCTTGGGGGCCCGAACTTCTCATTACCTTGAGAAAGTCTGTTTTCTCCGGCCAGTGTTGGGTTCTCCCTTAGAGATTGAGGGTTTTTGATAAGAGTTCCTTCCTTGTTGAGACGAAGTCCCTTGCATCATTGATGTAATTCATTTTTTCCTTATCTCTGACATGGCTCGTCGCTTTCTCTTTTTCTCTCTCTTTTTTTTTATGTTTGGGCGAATGTTTTTTCTTTGCTTCTAACGACATTGTAGGGGTATAAAAGAGTCATTGAGGGGGCTCTTCCCCTCATTCGATCTTAAACGACCATATCTCCATTTGTGTCAGGACAAGGTTCTCCTCCTGTTCCTAATACAGTCAATTTTAGCTCATGTTAGGATGAGATTTTTCTCCTGTTCCTAACAGGACTGTGGGGGCATATAAGGGCCGTTGCAAGGGCCTCTCCCCCCATTCGATCTCTAAATAACCGGGCCTTCGACTTTGCTCATGTTAGGATGAGGTTCTCCTCCTATTTCTAACATGGCTGTGGGGGCGCATAAGGGTCGTTGCAAGGGCCTCTCCCTCCATCCGATCTCTAAGTAACTGGACCTTCGACTTTGCTCATGTTAGGAAGAGGTTCTCCTCCTATTCCTAACATGACTGTGGGGGCACATAAGGGCCGTTGCAAGGGCCTCTCCCCCCATCCGGTCTCTAAGTAACCGGGCCTTCGACTTTGCTCATGTTAGGATGAGGTTCTCCTCCTGTTCCTAACATGACTGTGGGGGTGCATAAGGGCCATTGCAAGGACCTCTCCCCCCATTCAGTCTCTAAGTAACCGGACCTTCGACTTTGCTCATGTTAGGACGAGGTTCTCCTCCTATTCCTAATATGACTGTGGGGGCGCATAAAGACCGTTGCAAGGGCCTCCCCCCATCCGATCTCTAAATAATCGGGCCTTCGTTCATGTCAGGATGAGGTCCTCCTCTTGTTTCTGACATGCTTAGTTTCAATTGTCTAAAGGAGCTACTCCCTGTCGTTATAAGCTCATACCAAAAGAAAAGATATGCAAATATGAAACTTTTATTTAAGGCAAAGTTATTAGTAATACACTCATAGATTTTTCGAGTCCCATGGTCGTGGAAGGTCTACTCTCCGTCGAGGTCTTTCAGAGATGGTGTTGATGATCCTGATTGGAGGCCGATCTTCAGGCTGTTCTTCCCTCCTTGACGGATCTGGCTGTGGTAGGGCCCTCGATCGATCTTCTCTACCCTCAGACCGGCGTCGGATGAATTTGTCAAGCCGACCTCATCTGATGAGCTCCTCGATCTCATCTTAGAGCTAAATGCACTCCTTAGTGTCATGGCCGTGGTCACGATGATAGAGGCAGAACATGTTAGGGTTGCACTTTCCAAGGTGTGTGCGCATCCTTTCCGTCCTTGGCAGCTGCTCCCTGACCTCCATCAGCACTTGGGATTTTGGAGCATTGAGAGGGGTGTAGTTGTGGAACCTTCCTGGGGGAGAGCTCCATCAAACTCTACGGTCCGGGCTTCTCTGCCTACGAGCCTGGGGAGGAGTGCAGACATGCTTGTGTCTGGGGGGAGTTCAAGAACGTGGCCGAGCTTCACTCGGCCCTTTTTCAACTGCGAGTTTGCTGGAGTCACCCGCCTGCTGCTCCTTCATGACCTCCTCATCCTTCAGCTTGAAGGCTTCTTCTGCTCGGGCATATCCTTTGGCCCGAGCCAGCAGATCAGCGAAATCTCTGGGATACTTCTTTTCCAGAAAAAATAGAAGATTGTTCTTTTGAAGACCACTCTTCAGGGTGGCCATTGCAACTGACTGGTTCAAGTTTCGGACCTCCAATGTAGCGGTGTTAAAATGGTTAACGTAAGTTCGGATCGATTCTCCCTCCTTCTACTTGATGTTAATGAGGGACTCCGAACCTCTCTGAAGATGCCGGCTGCTGATAAAATGAGCAACAAACTGGTGGCTCATCTGATCAAAGGAAAAGATAGTATCCGACTTCAGTGTCGAGTACTAATTTCTTGCTGCTCCCTTCAAGGTAGATGGGAAAGCTCAGCACAAGATGGCGTCTGGTGCATCATGGAGCAGCATCATTGTCCGGAAGGCCTCCAGGTGGTCAATCGGATCTGAGGTCCCATCGTAACTCTCAAATTGTGGGAGCTTGAAGTTTGGCGGGATTGGTTCCTGCATAATCATTTGAGAGAAAGGAGGGTCAGTACAGATATCCTCACCATAAGAGGGGGAAGCATGGCAGAGCTCTTCGATCTGTCGGTTCATCTCCTGGAACTTTTGATCCAGAAGATCCTCTTGACTGCGAGTCTCAAGGGTCTTTTGGCAGAATGGAGGTAGGGACCCTCCGGGGGTGGAATCATGATCAGACGGTGGACTCTCTGCCCTCTGCTTCTCTTTTTCAAGGAAGATAGGGTGACTGGCCCAAGTGGCCCGCCCGATCGTCGGATTTTGGAACTTCGACGATGCTATTTCCAACCGCACAGATGCCTGTAGCTGCTGCGACTGCTGCTACATGGCCTGCACTACTTCGGTGAGGCCTCTAACCTGCTGAACCAGCAAGTCGAACTGCTCCATACCGACTGCCATTGCCAGAGGAGGAGGAGCCTGGGAAACTAGAGACAAGGCCAGAGCTTGCGGATCTTGCTGAGATCTAGCCGCGGAGTCTGTGGATCACTTGGTGGATGCCTTTCGGGGAGGCATCAGGTGAAGATCTGGTAGGAGAAGAAGAAGAAGATGTTGAAGAAGATGACCAAAGACAGTCTCGTTGAGTACTCCTTTAAGAACAAGGGTCCTACGAAGGCACAACACCTTTCCTCTAGTACCAATTCTGTTGGTGCAGAATTCCACCAACGTCGGAGAAGCTGGAGTCGAGGGGATCGTGTCCGCCACCGAGACCTACAAAAGAAGTCTAAATTGGAGTTGGGGGTGCTCCGACAAGATCCTCCGATGCTCAAGTCAGTACTCTGCCTCAACAAAAATGGAGCACTCGAATGGGATTTTAGTAGAATTTCGAGATAGAGTTTAGAGCTTAGAGAAGAACATATATGGGGGTCCCTTTTATAGATGGAGAGCGTAACTGATTGACAGCGACGTCTGTAACTGCTGGTAGTGGGCCGTTCGGGGCCACACGGAGTTTGTTATGGAGAGTGGAGTGGTGTCCGTTGTCGCGACTTGCCAAAGAGTGGTGGGGCCACATGGAATCTGTTACAGAGAGTGGAGTGGTGTCCGTTGTCGTGACTTGCTGGAGAGTTTGGGCTGGATGGCTGAAGCTCAGCTAGGACGTCTGATGAAGCGGAGCGGCTCTCTGTCTCAGCAATCTGAGAGTGGCTGAGATGTTTTCAAAGTTACCGACGAGTCCACTGTTGTCGGGTGCCTTGGGCGCTGATGCTGCAGACAGAAGTCATCTACTGTAGAAGCTCGGATGGAGACTTTCTGTTGGAGAAGTCCGACAGGTGTCCAATTGCTAGAGAAGTTCGTCTGAAATTTGCCTGATGTAGAAGCTCGTCTAAGGACCGTCTGTCGGAGAGGTCCGGTTTCATAAGGAATCCGATAGAGGGTCGACCGACAGTGGACTTCAGATGGCATTGTGGAGGTTCATCCACTGGAGGAGTCTTGGGGACACTGTGAAAGGTCGAATGTTGGAGGAGTCCGAGATTCAATTCAGTTGTAGAAATTTGGATGGAGTCCGGCTCTTGTTGGAGTCTGGATGAAGTCCGATTATTGTAGAAGTTCGGACGAAGATCAGTTGTCGTGGAAGCTCGGATGGAGACTTCTTATTGTAGAAGTCCCACTACTGGAGAAGCTCAGTCATTGATGAGGTCCAGAAGAAGTTTGGAGTAGAGATCCGACTGGTGGAGCCCGTCCATTGTAGAAATTCATCTGGGATCCATCCGCTGTAGAAGTTCGGCTGGGATCCGGCTCTTGTAGGAGCTTGGATGAAATTCGAAAGACGGTCGACCGCCATAGAAACTTGGATGGAGTCTGGTTACTGTAGAAGTCCTGCTGTTGGAGAAGCTCGGACATTGACGAAACTCAGAAGAAGTTCAGAATAAAGTCGCTCGTGGCAAGAAGAAGTCTGGAAGAGATTCAGAGGGTAGCCAATCACTGTAGAAAGTCGGCTGATAATGAAGCCCGGAGAGCATTTGGAGCAGTCTGATAGATGAATGGGGGACCTCATTATCAAAGAAGTTCGGATGGCATTATGGAAGCTCGGACAGTCGGGAGAGGTCAGAAAGATGCCGCACAAGGTCAGAAGCCGAAAGAGCCCTGGAAGGGTCGGCCTTTTACGAACTTCAGCTGGGGTTATTTTATATCCAACAGTTAACATGAACCCAATAAGATTTCTCTAAATCCATATTAATTGATACTTCATAAGCCCAATTATAACTAATTTAGGTCTTCTCCCTTTATGTGTGACCCCATAAGTTTAATTTTGTCTGATAGTGAGGCATACTATGATCTGTACCATAAGTATCACTGAAATCCCTTTCAATGAATCGAAATAATTTTACTCTAACTTGACAAGGATTATTGATCTAGAATGATCTCATTGAGCTCTCACAATTCATCAGTAATATCTAGCAATATGTAGTGGTAACCCAGCGAACCGAAATAGAATTTCTAGATATAGTTAATATATGATACAGTTCATCTATCGTGAGTTTCGATTAGATAGTAGGTCATGGATAAATCATCAAACCTCATCATCAGTCATATGATAGAGCTCAAGTCCATTAATAATTTCAAATGAAAACTCTTTTTTCATCAATCACACTGCTATGGCCATAGACTTATGGACTCAGCTTCTCAAATCTCATAGGACTACTCTTCTCTATCAAGATTGATAGATCCCATCTAAACGCACATCTTGCTCGCACATCTCAACCAACTGAAACCAACATCCACTGCAAAAATTCATAATTGAATCAATACTTATGTGTAGTCAAACTATAGCAGTCTTATTATGAGCAACTGTGATACTGTAGGTCAAAGGATGAGTCACATGACTATAATATCGAGATGATCACTGAAGACTGGATAGAAATCCATATGATCTCTCATATGGTCACGCTCAGTACTAGTTATTCTCTAATAACTATCTGCATTTGCCGCTCAGTGTCTCTACACCATAGATTAGAATCTTATCTATCTTGAAAGTAGGTCAAAGGATGAGTCACATGACTATAATATCGAGATGATCACTGATGACTGGATAGAAATCCATATGATCTCTCATATGGTCACGCTCAGTACTAGTTATTCTCTAATAACTATCTGCATTTGCCGCTCAGTGTCTCTACACCATAGATTAGAATCTTATCTATCTTGAAAGAAGCGAACTGTGTGTCGATCTATCTAGATGGATCACCATCTCCATAACTATCCTATGATTGGGAGCAATTTAGGAATCAATCATATGTGGCTCTAATTCTCAACACTTGAGAATATGTATCATAACATCAATTCCAAAGATAATTCAAGGATACATAATACTTGAATGAAAAAAGAAAATTTATCCTTTATTGATTAAATCAATAATTTAAGTATAAATTTATATCATAAAATAAAAATATGTCAGCCAACAATTGACTTCTAGGACATACATCTAACAAACTCCCACTTGGACTAAAGTCAATTGGCCATTAATCTAAGCCCCATCTTCTCAAGGTGGGTTTCTATTTTGGATTGGCTCAACTATTTTGTTAGGGGGTCTACCACATTATCCATGAAGTTTACTCTTCGTACCTTGACATATTATTTCTTGACATAGTCGCGTATGATATGAAACCACCATTATGCTTTGATTTTTGATGAGACCCGAGCTCCTTAGCAAGTACTATGGCTCCATTGTTGTTGCAGTATAGTGATATGGTATCCGATATCATTACATGAAGTTTTTCGATAAATTTTTTGAACCAAAAGCCTTCTTTTGTAGTATCCGAAGCGGTGACATACTCAATCTTTATGGTCAAATTTGCAATGATGCTTTGCTTGGAACACTTCTAGCTGACTGCACCATCATTACAAATAAACACATATTCCGATGTAGACTTTCTATCATCAGGATCTGACATGAAGTTCGAATCTATATAACCCTCAATCCATAATTCAAGTGCTCCTCCAAAGATCAAGAACAAATTTTTAGTCCTTCATAAGTACTTAAGAATATTCTTCACAGCTATCCAATGCTCATCATCTAGATTTGATTGATATTTGTTTGTAACACTCACAGCAAGGGCAATATCAGGTCGAGTATATAGCATGGCATATATGAGACTCCCTATTATCGAAGCATAAGGGATCCTACTTATGCGCTCGATCTCCTCAGAAGTGGTAGGACACATCATCTTGAAGAGTGGAATATCATACCTAAGGGGTAGTAAATCTCTTTTGGAGTTTTTCATGCTGAACCGCTTTAGTACTTTCTCTATGTACAGCTTTTGTAACAGACCAAGCATCCTTCTAGATCTATCTCTATAGACATTTATCCAAAGGATATAGGATGCTTCTCCTAGATCTTTTATGAAAAAATTTTTAGACAACCAAACTCTGATCGAGGTCAACATAAAAATATCATTTCTAATAAAGAAGATATCATCCACGTATAGTACGAGGAAGACAAGCATGCTTCCACTGACCTTTTTGTAAACATAAAATTTCTCTTCATTTTTGATAAAACCAAATAATTTGATTGCATCATCGAAATGAAGATTCCAGCTCTGAGAAGGGTGCTTTAGTTCATAAATGGATCTTTGTAGCTTGCAGACTCGATGATCACTATCATCAGATGTGAAACTTAGAGGCTATTCCATATAGATATCTTCCTCAAGATATCCATTCAGGAAAGCAGTTTTCACATTCATCTATCAGATTTCATAATCATAGTAAGCTGCAATAGCAAGCAATGTGCGGATGGATTTCAGCATGGCTGTAGGTAAAAAAGTATCATGATAGTCAATGCCTTCACACTGACTATAACTCTTCGCCACCAGTCTTGCCTTATAAGTCTCTATTTTACCATTAGCACCGATTTTCTTTTTGTAGATCCATTTGCATCCAATAGTAATAATTTTCTCAGGTGGATCCACAAAGGTCCATACTTGGTTCAAATGTATTGAGTCAATTTCTGACTTTATTGTATCTATCCATTTCTCAAAATTAATGTTAGACATTATTTTATCAAAAGTACTAGGATCATCATCATGACCCCCATCTCTTACAAGGAACACTTCCTCTACATCCTCTTTCAGCATACCCATATATCTTTCAGAAGGATGGGAGATTTTACTTGATCTACGAGGTGGAGGTGGAACATTAACTACTGGCTCATCATAGATGGGTTCCAGAGGATCTATAGCTCGTTACTCTTCAGAGACATTCTCATCGAGCTCAATTAACCTCCCACTGCCGCCACCTTAGATAAACTATTTTTCTAGGAATGTGGCATTGCAACTCACAATTACATTATAGTCTTGTAGAAAGTAAAAGAAGTACCCCATGGATTCTTTATGACATTCTATGAACCAAGCTATAATAGATCTATCCTCCAATTTGTCAGCTTTTTATCTCTTAACATAGGCTAGACATCCTCAAGTCTTAAGGTAACTTAGACTGGACTTCTTACCATGTCATATCTCATATGGTGTGGTAGGAATGGATTTAGAAGAAATCTTATTTAAAATATACATTGCGGTAAGTAAGGCATGTCCCCAAAGAAATAAGGATGAACTTGTAAAGCTCATCATGGATCGAACCATATCCAATAGGGTCCTATTTCTCTTTTCGAATATCCCATTGGGTTGAGGTGTGTCGGGAGGAGTCCATTGATAGACTATACCGTTCTCCTTAAGATATTTCAGAAATTCAGTACTTAGGTATTTTCATTCTCGATCAGATCGTAGGACTTTGATGAGTTTATCTATTTGCTTCTCTACCTCATGCTTGAATTTTTTGAACCATTCAAAGACTTCAAACTTGTATTTCATAAGAAACACATATCTGTACCGTGATAGATCATCAGTAAAGATAATGAAGTAGCTATAACCATCCCTGATCTACACATCAAATAGACCACACAAGTCGGTGTGTACCAAGGCTAGTAACTCAGTGGCCCTTTCCTCTTATCCCATAAAGAGTAACTTAGTTATTTTTTTTCGAAGGCATGATTCACAATCGGAATTGACTCAAATTTAACTAAGTCTAGGATCCCATCTTTTTTCAGTCTGTTTATCCTATCCTCTCTAATATGGCCAAGCCTATGGTGCCACAAGTACTTATGGTTAAACTTATCTTTAGATCTCTTTTAGCCTACGGCACTCACTACTTGCTCATTTAGATTCACATTAGCATCAACATGCAAGTGATAAAGACTGTCAATCAAAAGACCAGATGCAATCAATTTATTTTATAAATAAATGAAACAAAAGTCTTTATTAAATTGAAAAACAAATCCATCCTATGCTAGTACAAAAATTGAAATCAAATTTTGGCTAGCTATAGAAATAAAATAATAATCTTTTAAATCTAATCTAAAGTCTAATAGTAATCAAAGAGGGTAGGTTCCAATAGTCTTTGCAGTAACTTTTACTCCATTACCGACTCAAAGGATCATGTCACCTTGCCTCAACATCCTACTTTCTATTAGATCCTGCATTGAAGTATATATATGAGCACTAGAATCAGAATCCAACATCCAATTAGAAGTAAAAGAAACCATTAGGTTAGATTTTATCAAGAGCATACCTTCAGAAGGTTGATCATCCTTTTTCATCTTCAGGCTCTCTAGGTAAGATGGATAGTTTCTCTCCCAATAGCTGTCACAGTTGCAATAAAAATACTTTTCTTTCTCCACAGCTTTCTTCGGATTGTCCTTCTTGGGTTTGCTCTCCTTCTTCTACTTTTTTGTAGGCTTATTCTTTTTTCCCTTGATACTTTCTCTTGGAAGGTGCCCTCTCAATAGCAAGAACATAGTCCCTTAAACTTTTCAAGGTATCCTCAGTAGTGACCAGCATATTGACCAACTCAGATAAGTTGCAGTCCAATTTATTCATATCGTAGTTTACGATAAACTATCCAAATAAACTAGTCAGGGATTGAAAGATCAAATCCACCTTTAATTCCCTCCACATATTTAGCCCGTGCTTCTCAAGCTTCTCAAGATCCTTTATCATTATCATACAATGATCATGGACTAACTGGCCCTCGCGCATCTTCATATTGAACAATTACTTGGATAATTTAAAGTGTGCGATTCAGCTCTGCTCATCATACAACTTTTGTAGGTGAGTGATCATAGCATGAGTAGTGGGCATTGCTTGTGCTGGCTCTGCAATTCGTTTGACATAGAAGCCAGCACATAGCACTTCATCCTTAGGTCATCATCCGTCCACTTATCTAGAGCAGCTGTTTGCTCTACTATAGGATGGGGGGTAAGGCTAGAGCATCTTGATCGAGCACATAACCAATCTTCTCAGATGTCAAGACTATCCTGAGGTTTCTAAGCCAGTCCTTAAAATTTATGCCAGTCAGATGGTTGGTTTCAAAGATGCAGGCTAGTGGGTTTGAGGCTGACATTATTTATCTGTGAGAGTAGAGATTCTAGTTAGATATTTATACTTAAATTTATATTTGCTCTAGAAACTTTTAGATGCAAATAGACTCTCACTATTTTTTTGAATTTCGATACTCCTTGGATGAAAAACGAAAATCCCACGCGACCAATGCAAAGTTTCTAATGGGTGCTGTGGTCCCACTGATGTCGTGCACTTCATTTAATAGTTATTGATGATATGTACATCGATGCATAGGCAACTCTTTGTTCAGATGCTTCTCTAAGCATATTGCAATGACTTGGTCTCTAAGTTATGAGAGCTCAAATAACACATATTGCCTCACTTATTAGTTAAGCTAGATCCACCATTCACAAGCAAGTGTGAAGCTGTCATTGAGTCCCTCAAATAACACATATTGGGCCCAACCCCATCTTCACCCTGGAGCAACTCTTTGCTAGTAGAGTGGTTGCGTGTTTTCAATGCAACTGAACCACTGTAACTAGTCAAGAATAGTCAATATCAGTACCACATCTGCACTTCTATAATGATGGAAGACCATAAGGCTTAATATTAATTAAAAAAATTTAGATCAGGTCTCATCTAATCAGTCATCACATGATCGATCTAACTGGCATGGGCTAAACCAAAATGCCTTAACAACTAATAAGCCCAATCATCTAATTGGTCAAATAAGTGAGATCGATGAGATGGTACATTGTTAACTCATCGTAGGCAATATTATCTAGATGAGTAGCCTTCCAATTAAAAACCACTGATCGAGATTTGCCTTAGATACCAAATAATTTATTGATTTCAATTAGTTGATAGGTGAATCGGGTTCAATCCATTAAGCCGAATTAGGTCTTTAGGTTGACTAGATTCTACATATAAGGTTTTATCAATTTCAATCTACAATGTTTGTAGAATCATAAACTCTATTGATCTAACCCAAATCAACACTTGACTTGGTTTAATCAATAGCTACATTGATTTCAACCCAATATAATTTAATCATAACCTAAAATGCAATCTAATTACATGACCTAATGCAAAACTATCCATGCCCAATGATTCATGCACACACTAATTTCATATCATAAAAATAATTTTTAGATTTAAATTTATTGCATAAAAAATATTTTTTTAGTTCTCAAAATACTTTCAGAACATGCATACAATCATATATCATATATATAAAAAATTTTAAATTTTTTAAAAATTAATTTTAGATCTAAACATACCATCATATATCGCATATACAAAAAATTCAGATCATAAAAATTTAATTTATAACTTACACATGCTTTTGTATATTGCATATATGAATAAAAATCAGAACTAAAATACTTTCAGATCTGAATATAAACACATACATCACACATATGATCTAAAATTAAAATTTTAAAAATAATTTTTAAAATTTTTATGCTACTATCATACATATGAACATATGGCTCTGATACCACTGTTAGATTTTCTACAGGTGCTAATTTATGTAGATTTTAAAATTTTTTTAAATCTAAAATATAGTAAAAAAATTAGATTAAAATATTTTTAATCTAAGTATGCATTCATCATATGAAAGTACCTATGGATCTATTTTATATGCTGAAATTAATATAAACTAATTTTAAGATGAATAAGCAAAAGCCCGTGATCAATTCACATACTTAAATCGCTTTCTCTTTTGCCTGAAACTTGTAACTAAGGTTGAATCTGATTTAATATCTAAATCTGAGGTTCAGCAGGCTCTGAATCAGTAGCATAAGCATCCTACCTCTATGGGTATCTACAGGGCTGACCTCAATTATTTTCTCTTAGATCTGACCTCAATTATTTTCTCTTAGATCTTGCTTGCTGAACCAAAGGTCTGAATAGGCTTGAACCAAGCTTGGATAGGTATCAACTTGTGAATCTTTTTGATCTTTCTTTCTTGGTTCTTGAAGAAGCTAAGAATCTTTCTTAATTTCTCAACTAATCAAAAAAAATAACAACTAAAAAGTGATTGTAACTATCTCTCAACAAACTTGAGAGGAAAGAGAAGAAACCATGAAGCATATGGCGCCAACCCTTGACATCAAAAACAAGTAGCCGCCCACCTCTCTTCTAGTTCTAAGAGGGACACCTAGAGAAAGAGAGGGCATGGGCTAGAGAGAGGAAGAGCAGAGGAGGCGTTGGGCATTATAACAGGTGGCGGCAAGAATGGGAGAGCATGAGATTTTATGAGAAGTAAGGCTAGGGTCCTTTAAATGACAACATAAGGGTGTCCTAATCAAATTAGGATCCTTCCTCCTAATCATATTAGAAGTTCTAGCTTAAATATACTTGGTGTTAGATGTATAACCTAGAAGCCAATATGGCTGACACATTGTAATAATTCTAGAACATAATTTTATACTTAATATATTAATATAATCAATAAAAGGATAATTTCTTTTTCATTCAAGTGTGATGTGTCCTTGAATCATTCATAAAATTAGTTTCGATACATATTCTCAAAATATTGAAAATTAGAGATATGTATTTAATTCCTCAATACTTTCGATCATAGGATCATCATGAAGATGGTGATAGATCCGGATAGATTGGTGCACAAATCACTTCTTTCGGGATAGATGAGTCTCTGGTCTACTGTATAGAGACACAGGATGATGAGTGCAGATGGTTGTTAGAGAACAACTAGTACTGAGCGTGACCATACTAGAGATCACTTAGATTTCTATTCAATCGTCAGTGATTGTCTCGATATTATAGTTGTATGATTAGTCCTTTGACTTGAGATGGTACAGTTGCTCGTAGCGAGACTGCTGAAGTTTGATAGACACTTAAACATGAGCCTCAATGAGCCCTTGTAGTGGATATTGGCAATAGTTGGTCCACTGTAGGAGTAGGGTGTGCATTAAGACAGGATCTATCGATCTTGATAGAGAGGAGTAGTCCTATGGGGTTTGAAAGGCTAAGTCCAAAAATCTATGACCATAGTAGTATGATTGATAGAAAAGAGTTTTCATAGAAGTCACAACTGGATTTGAGCTAATCGAATCTATCATATGATTGATGTTGAGGTTTGATGATTTATCTATGACCTGCCATCTAGTCGGGACTCACGATAGAGAGACTGAATCACACGTGAACTACATCTAAAGATTTATTTCAGTTCTACTGGGTTGCTACTAGCTACATACTGCTAGATGTCACTGGTAGATTGTGAGAGCTCACTAAGATCATTTTGGATCGATAATTGCTGCTGAGTTAGAGTGGAATTGTTTCGATCCATTGAAAAGAGTTTCAATGATATAATGATAGAGATCATTGTATATCTCACTACTAGATAGAATTGAACCTATGGGGTCACACAATAAAGAGATTAGGCCTGAAATAAGTAATTGAGCTTATAAAGTATCAATTGAGTTTAGAGAAACCCATTGGGTTCATGATAACCTTGCTAGCACATGGTTGGATCCAATTCCTCTTTCTGTTGGGATTACTTATTTGATAAGATAATTCTAACTTAATTATCTACTAATAACCTTCATGAATTAGATTCATGAGACTCTAATTGTTGGGTGTCTAAGGTTATGGATCATATTAATTAAGGTTGCAAGTCCCTAATTAATTTTCTTGATAGTTATTTTTGGGCGCTATCTTGATTTGATCAAGTTGGGCGTGTCCATTGATTAGAGGGCTTTTAGTTCTCTTGTAGGATATCTCTTGGGTGTGTTTTGGGGTATCTAATTATGGGTGCAAGGGTCCCAATTGTTGGCACCTAAAGGGTCTCCTAAAGTAAGTTGGATAACTTAAGTTAATAAGAAACCCAATGCAAGTGAAACTTGTATTATGTGATTGAATATGATTCAATTCTTGTGCCTATTTAAAGGAACCTCCTCTAAGATCCCTAGAATATCCAAACCAGTAGCCCCTCATGCCCAAAGGCTCTCCCCATGCCCTCTCTTCCTCTCCCTTTCTCTTCTCTTGGGTGTTCTACATGCCCATCCCTTGGGACGTGAGTCCCAAGGAGTTCAACGCCCAAGGTATTAGGTGTCTCATAATTTATTAGTTGTTGATATTTTGTAGTAGCACAAAGCAAAGAGAAACTCTAGAAAAAAGAAAAAAAAAAGATCAAGGAGAAAGATTAAGCATTGATCGCGATCCAGGCTTTGTTCAGATTCAGCAGGTTGAATTTTAGGAGAACCAAAATTCAGATTAAAGAAGGCTGTTATAGGCTGATTCTGAATAGATACTCATAGAGGTTGGACACTTGTATGGCTAAGAGAGAACTTCTTCTCTTCCAAATCCACATTCGAAGAAAAAGATTGGAAAACAGGTATGTGATTGATCACAATCTAAATTTTAGCATATATTAATTTCAGCATATGAGATAGATCCATATAGTTTTATATTTTCATGCATGCATAATTTAGATTAAAAGTATTTTAATATTATTCTCTACTATGGTATTTAGAAAATAAAATTTTGAAATATATATGCATGCACCAAACATTGAATTCCAACAGTGATATTAGAGCCACATATTTTCATATGCTGAATTTTGATATACATATTTTTGAAAAAATTTCAAAATCAGATTTTTTCTTGATACATGAGATATATAGATGGATCTTCTAATCTAAAATTTAATTTTATGTTTAATTTTAGAAATATAGTTGATATGTAATTATATGCATAGATCTGAATTTTGATCTCGAAGGAGTTCTAGTTCATGTTCATGTGATACATAGATGCATGCATAAAATCTAAAATTTTTATATGATCTGAATTTTAATTTATATATGTGATATATGATTATATATTTAGATTATAAATTTACTTTTAATCTGATCCATGATTAGTATATGAGATATATGATATCATACTTAGATCTGAAATTTAGTTTAGATCTAATTTTACATGCATCTATGTCATATATGTTTGTAAGATAAAATTTAAAAATTATTTTTATATTTTTAAACTTAATTTTATACAATAAATTTAGATCTACAATATGCTTTTAGAATATAAAATTTATATTTGTATATGAGGATTTTTGTCATGAAAAAATCATAAATTAGGTCATGTAATAGGATTGCATTTCAAATTTTTGATTTGAGTCATATGGGTCTAACTCGATTAAGTAATTGATCAAATCAAGTCAAGTATTGATAAGAGTTAGATCAATTAAGTTAATGATCATACAATTATTGTGGATCAAATCGATTGAATCTCATATATAGAATCAATTAACCTAAGGATCTAATTTGGCTCATTGGTTTGAGTCCGATTCGCTTAAGCTAACTAATTTTGATTAATCGACCTATTGGTGTCTAAGGTAAGTTAATGAGATGTGATTATTTAATTAGTTTCGTTAGCTGACTTGGCTAATTTATTAGTGTCTTAGGAAGGCAACGGGGGGACCCCCATCTACTCCACTTATCTGGTCAATTTGGAAGATTGGGTCTTGAATTAGGTTGCTTAGCAATCTGATTTAGCCCATACAAGTTAGATCGATCATATAATGACTGATTAAATAAGACTTAAACCTAACCTCTCCATAAATATTAAGTCCATAGATCTTCCACCATTGTAAATGTGTGGGCGTGCTATCAGTAATAATTATTCTTGACTGGTTATAGTGGTTCAGTTGCATCGAAAATATGCAACCACTTTATTAGTAAAGAGTTGCTCTAGGGTAAGGATAGGATTGGGCCCAATAACTATTAGGTTAGAGACCCAATAACGGCCTTGCACCTGCTTGTAAATGATGGGTCAGGCTTAACTAAGAAGTGTGGGCAATAACTGTTAGGTAAGCCCACATAACTTAGAGACCAAGTCACTGCAACATGCTTAGTGAAGCATCTAGGCAAAGAGTTACCTACGCATCGGTGTGCATATTACCAATAACTGTTAGGTGAGGTGTATGTCATCGGTGGGACCGCAGCATCCACTAAAAAATTTTTATCACGTTAGGGTTTTTGTTTCTTTCTCGAAGAGTGGAGGGATCCAATAAATTAGTGGAAACCATTGTTTGCATCTTAAAGTCCCTAGAGGCAAATATAAACATTAAGTACAAAAGTCTAATTTGAATCTCTACTCTCGCAGTTAAACCATAATGTCTGCCTCAAACCCTCTAGCCCGCATCTTTGAAATCAATCATTTGACTGGTACCAATTACAAAGACTGGCTCAGAAATCTCAAGATTATCTTGACCTCAAAAAAGTTAAGCCATATTCTTGATCAAGATCTTGTAGTGCTACCAAATTGTCCTACTGCTGAGCAAAGAGCTACTTTTAAGAAGTAGATGGATGAAGATAGTCGGATCAAGTGCTATGTGCTGGCATCCATATCAAATGAGTTGCAAAGCTAGTACGAGCATATGCCCACTGCCTGGGCCATGATCACTCACCTACAAGAGTTGTATGGTGAGCAGAGCTATACTGCATGCTTCGAAGTATCCAAAAGACTCTTCAATCGAAAGATGCGTGAAGGGCAGTCTATCCATGAGTACTGTATGACAGTGATCAAGGATATTGAGGAGCTTGAAAAGCTCGGACTAGAAATGCAAAAGAAATTGTAGATGGATCTGATCCTTCAATCCCTTACCAGTTCATATAGTCAATTCATTGTGAATTTTTATATGAACAAACTTGACTGCACTATTCTCGAACTCATCAATATATTGGTCACTACGGAGGATACCTTGAAGAATTCAAGGGGCACTATTTTTGTTGTGGAGCAGACCTCTTCTTCCAAGAAAAAATCTACTAGAAGGAAGAAGGTTAAATCCGCAAAGAAACAAAATAAAGAGAGTAAACCAAAGAAGGATGGTCCAAACATGGCTGAGGCAAAGGGAAGGTGTTTCCACTATTATGCTGAAGGCCATTGGAGGAGAAATTGTCCTAAATACCTAGAGAGCCTAAAGATCAAAAAAGGTGATAAGCCTTCTGAAGGTATGCACGTAATTGAATCTAACCTTACGGTTTCTTCTACTTCTAGTTGGGTATTAGACTCTAGCTCAAGTGCTCATATATGTACCTCAATATAGGATCTGATAGAAAGTAGGAGGTTGAGAGAAGGTGTCATGATCCTTCGGATTGACAATGGAGTAAAGGTTACTGCAAAGGTCGTTGGCACTTATCCTCTTCGATTACTATCTGATGTTAGATTAGATTTAAAAGACTGTTATTATATTTCTGTAGCTACTCAGAATTTGATTTTCATGTCTGTGCTAGCACAGAAAGATTTTGAAATTTATTTTGATAAAAAATTTTGTTCCATTTATTTATGAAATAAATTGATTACACAAGATCTTTTAATTGACAGTCTTTATTACTTGCATGTTGATGCAAATGTGAATCTAAACAAGTAAATAGTGAGTGTCATAGACCAAAAGAGACCCAGAGATGAAATTAACTAGAAGTACTTGTGGCACCATAGACTAGGCCATATTGGAGAGGACAGGATAAACAGACTGGAGAAGGATGGGATCCTTGGCTCTCTTAATCTAGAGCTGTATCCAGCTTACGAATCATGCCTTTGAAAAAAGATGGCCAAGTTACCCTTTATAGGACATGAAGAAAGGGCCACAGAGTTACTTTTCCTGGTACATACCGATGTGTGTGGGCCATTTGATGTGCAAGCTAGGAGTGGTTATACCTACTTCATTACCTTTACCGATGATCTATCTGGGTACGAGCATATGTATCTTATGAAATACAAGTTTGAGGCCTTTGAAAAGTTCAAAGAATTCAGGCATGAAGTACAAAAGCAGATAAGCAAACCCGTTAAGGTTCTTCGATTTGATAGAGGAGGTGAATACCTTAGTCGAAAATTTTTGAGATATCTTAAGGATAACAGCATAGTCTCTTAGTGGATCTCTCCTGAAATGCCTCAGCTAATGGGGTATCTGAAAGGAGGAACAGGATCCCATTGGATATGATCTAATCCATGATGAGCTTCACTGATCTACCCTTATTTCTTTGGGGACATGCCTTGTTAACTATCATTTACTTGTTGAATAGGGTTCCATCAAAGTGCGTTCCTACCACACTGTATGAGATATGATTCAGTAAGAAGCTGAGTCTGGGTTATCTCAAGACTTGAAAATGTCTGACCTATGTCAAGAGACAGATGGCGGATAAGTTGGAGGATAAATCTATTATAGCTCACTTTATAGAGTATCCAAAAGAATCCATGGGATACTACTTCTACTTTTCACAAGACCACAATGTGATTGTGAGTCAAAATGTCATATTTCTAGAAAAATAGTTTATCCAGGATGCCGGTAGTAGGAGGCTAGTGGAGCTCGAAGAGAAAGTCTCGAAAGAGCCTAGAGCTATAGATCCTCAGGAACCCATAGTCCATGAGCCAGTAGTTGATGTTCCTCTACCACCTCGTAGAGCCAGCAGGGTCTTCCGACCTTCTGAAAGGTACATGGGTATGCTTATGGAGGAAGTAAAAAAAATATTTCTTATGGGAGATAGGAGTCATAGTAATGATCCTAATATCTTTGACTTGATGCACTCGAACCAAGTCTGGACTTCAGTGGATCTACCTGAGTGTATCGTACCCATTGGGTATAAATGGATCTACAAAAGGAAGATAGATGCCGATGGTAAGGTAGAGACCTATAAAGCTAGGCTTGTGGCTAAAGATTATAATCAGCACGAGGGTATTGACTACCAAAAAATCTTCTCACCCGTAGCTATACTGAAATCCATCTGCACTTTGCTTGCTATTGCGGCTTACCATGATTATGATATTTGGCAGATGGATGTAAAAATTGCTTTCCTGAATGGATATCTTAAGGAAGATATCTATATAGAGCAGCCTATGGATTTCATGTCCGGTGATAGTAATCATAGAGTCTGCAAGCTGCAAAAATGCATATATATATTTAAGCAGGCTTCTCGGAGTCAGAACCATCATTTTGATGAGGCAATCAAATCATTTGATTTCATCAAAAATAAAGAGGAATCTTGTGTTTATAAGAGGATCAATGAGAGTGCGATCACCTTTCTCATATTGTACCTAGATGATATTCTCTTTATTGGGAATAACATTCCCATGCTGATCGCGATCAAAAGATGGTTGTTCAAGAAATTCTCCATGAAAGATCTAAAGGAAGCATCCTATATTCTCGGAATAAAGGTCTATAGGGATAGACCTAAACGAATGCTTGGTCTGTCATAAAAGCTGTACATAGAGAAGGTGCTGAATAGATTCAGCATGAAAAATTTCAAGAGAGATCTCTTACCTCTTAGGCATGGTATTAGTCTCTCCAAGATGATGTGTCCGACCATATTTGAGGAGATTCAGTGTATGAGTAGGATTTTTTTTGCCTCGGCCATAGGAAGCCTCATGTATGCCATGCTATGTACTCGACCTAATATTATCCTTGTCGTAAGTGTCACGAGAAGGTATTAGTTGAATCCAGACGAGGAGTACTAGATAGCTATGAAAAATATTCTTAAGTACTTAAGAAAGACTAAGGATTTGTTCTTGATCTTTGGAGAAGATTCTGAGCTGTGATTCGAGGTGGTATTCTTGTTCGATATATCGAAAGGGTTCTAAGTAATCGAACAATGGAGGCTTAGCATGCTGTAGATATGTAGGATGAATTCTGGCTCTAATGTTAGTTATAGAACTGGATATCATGCCCTGACATAGTACTGCAAAGACAATAGCATAATAGCCCTAGCTAAGGAGCCCAAAATCTCACCAGAAGTCCAAACACATAGAGCAGCAGTGTACGTGACTACCTCATATTGAGATACGAAGAGTAGACTCTACGAATAACACAGTAGATTTGCTGACTAAGCAGTTAAGCCAATCGAAAATGGAAGTCCACCTTGTGAAGATGGGATTTAGATTTGTGGCCAATTGGCTTTAGTCCAAGTGGAAGATTGTTAGATATATATCCTAGAAGCTAATATGGCTAACATATTATAATAACTCTAGGATATAATTTTATACTTAATATATTGATATGATCAATAAAAGAATAATTTCTTTTTCATTCAAGTGTGATGTGTCCTTGAATTGTCTATAGAATTAGTTTCGATACATATTCTCAAAGTATTGAGAATTAGAGACATGTATTTAATTTTTAAATACTCTCAATCATAGGATCATTATGAGGATGGTGATAGATCTAGATAGACTGACACACAAATCACTTCTTTCGGGATAGATGAGTCTTTGGTCTACTATATAGAGACATAGGGCGACGAGTGTGCGTGGTTGTTAGAGAACAACTAGTACTGAACGTGACCATCACTACAAGAAAATAACCTTTTTGTGATAAAAATTTTTCCATCGCAAATAAAGCTATTTACGACGTAATATAATTTCTATCGATAAAAAAAAAATATTTACGATGATTTCATTATTTCATCATCAATAAAGAATATTAGCGATAAAAAATAAAATTTCATCATAAATAAATATTTATTTTTGATAATTTTTTTATCATAAATAATAAAATATTATTTAAATTCTAAATATCTAAATATTAGCGATGAAAATATTTTCATCATAAATAATTCAAATTTTTACAATGAAAAATACTTTTCTGTCGCAAATAACCTTTATTTATGACTAAAAATTTTTATCACTAATATTTGAAGAGAAATAAAAAATTTAAAATATCAAATATTATAGATTATTTATGATGTAACTTTTCATTGTAAATAATTTAATTATTTACGATGAAAATACTATTTGTGTTGCAAATAAGTCTTATTAACGACAAAACTTTTCATCGTTAATATTTAAAAAAGTTAAAGAATTTAAAATTTTAAAAATTAAAGATTATTTGTGATGAAATGAAATACATTGTAGATAACATAAATATTTATGATGAAAAATAATTTTTCTGTCGCCAAATATTGATCATTTACGATAAAAATTTTCATCGCTAATATATAAAAAATAAAAAAATTTAAAAATTTAAAAGGTAAGCTATTTGTGACTAATAAAAATGTTACATCACCAATAATTGATTATTTACGATAAACTACCTTCATCATAAATAAGTAGAAAAAACTAAAAATTTATAAATTACAGAATATTTATGATGAAAACTTTATATCATAAATAATCAACTATTTATGACAAAAATTTTATTTTTCATCAAAAAATCACTATTGATTTATGACAAATATTTTTTATCACTAATATGTGAAAAAAATAAAAAAATAATTTTCAAAAATGATAGTATTAGAGATGTAAAAAATTTTCATCATAAATCATTAAGTATATTTGTGATGAAAGAAGGTTTTTTTGTTACTAATAAATCTATTTTAAAAATTTAAAAATAAAAAATAATTTGTGATAAAATTTTTTTATCATAAATAATCCACTATTTGTGATGCTAAATCAAATAACCATCACAAAATCGTTGCTTATTTACAACGTATACCTTTCGTCGTCAATATTTGAAAAATAAAAAAAATTAAAATTTCAAAAACTAAACTATTAACGATGGAATAAAAGATTTCCATCACTAATGGCTTTTTTAACGATGAAAAATTTTGTCACTAATATTTTGAAAATTTTAAAAATTTTAAAAACTTTTAAAAACTTTTCTTTTGAAGGATGTTTAGATATATTATAGTAAATTTTTTTATATTTATAAAAATAAATATTAGATAGTTTTTAAGAAATAATATGTGCACAAAAAAAGTATGTAGAATATTAAGATGAACATCAGTAATATAAAAAAAATAATATTAAAAAAATATTAAATTTTTTTTTATTTTTTTAATAAAGACTTAATTGATTCTAATTTATAATCTATTTGAACGGTTGGATCCAAAATATTATGGAATTCAAAAATCAATCCTAGACAATGGTAAAATAGGCTAAGCTCAGCTTATAATTCGATATATTTGGTAGTTGGCTCATGCATCTTATAGAATTTTAGGCCCAACTATCTAAATAAATGCTTAATTGGATTCAAAGTTGCAAGCCTAGATGGGATCATCCAGCCCACATGCTCCCAATTATACATAATTTAAAATACTAGGGATCTAATCAAAACTTTAACCTGAAAAATCCCAAACTAATGATCTGGTTCCTTATCTAATTCATGATTTGGAAGCCTAAAAAAATACCTACATTAAGCATAAACAACAGAACAAGCAGCCAAGCTAAACAATACTATCCTTGATAAGGTTTTAGTTAATAATAGGCATGGCCAATTAAGGTGGAGCTATGTTATAGAAGACGGCAGCATCATTATCCCAGAAGGACAACAACATCTGAAAATTATCTTCTGCTGCCGACGTTCTTGAACAGCAAGGCTGGATACTGGGAAAAAAATTTTATATTTATAATTACTTTGTTCTATCCATCTCCATCTTATCTATAACATAAAATTTGGAGATCTTAAGCTGTATGCTTTAATATTATTCCTCAAAACTTTTAAATATCCTCGTACCTGTCGACCATTAGAACCTTTTGAAATTGCCACAATATTAAAAAAAAATTAATGCAAATTTTTTAAAAAATTAAATTTTTTTTTCAATAATTATTAGTGATGAAAAAGACTTTCTGTCGCTAATAATGTAATTAACGATGAAAATTTATCATCATAAATAACTTTTTTGTTGGAAAATTTTTTTTTACCGAGAAATATTTTGGCAAGAACTATTAGCAACGAAAAGTTTTTTTCGTTAAAAATTTATTAACGATGATACCTATGATTTTATCGCAAATAATATTTTTGGGGGGTAATAATTTTTTTAGTGAGAAATTTTATTTTTTGGGTGGAAAGTATTAGTGATGAAAAATAGTTACGTCGTCAATGACATTATTAGCGATGAAAAAATTTTTTCATCATAAATTATTTTTTTATTTAATTTATTAGCGATGAAAATTTTTATTAGCGACAAAAATTTTCATCGCTTATATATCGCGGCCCGTCAAGTCCCATCTGAAATCCATTTTCTTCCCCGATGCGCCCCTCCCACTATGCTTTCGTGCGCTCTCCCCCCACGTCCCCCTCTCTACTCTGCCCCCTCTCCCGACTGCCAAGGTCGCCACCGTCGCCGTCCTCAGTCGCCGTCGCCATCCTCATCGCAGTCACGTCCGCTGATAAGGTAAGCTTTCTTTATTTTTTTAGGGGGGTTTTCGGGCCATCGATGGGCCGTCGGTGATGGGGGAGACACCGACGGGGATGAGCCGAGCCGATGGGGATGGGGCCAGGCCGGTGATGCCTGCATCCGCCATCGATAATCTATCTTTATTTTTTTTTGTTCTTTTGTCTGGCCATCAGGCTAGCGTCGATGGTGCCGGGGCCCGGTCAGGCCGGCATGGATGAGTGGGCTGGGTTGGGCTTGGTCGGGCTGGCGTGGGCAGGGCCGGGGCCGGCGGGCACGGGGATGGGTGGGTTGGGGCCGGCGAGCACGGGGATGGGGACGGGGACAAGTGGGCCAGGTCGGGCCGAGGTGGACGGGTGGGCCAAGTTGGGCCAGGTCAGGGCGGCACGGATGGGGCCGAGCCAGCGGGGATGGGGCTAGGGCCAGGTCGGTCTGGTGGGTCGGGCCGGGTTGGGTCGGGTGAGGACGGGCTGGGGTGGGTCGGGCCAGATCGGGTTGGGTTTGGGTCGGGGCCTCCAGGGATGGGTTTGGGGATGGGGCCGGGCCGGTCCGGCGGGGTGGGTCAGGTCGGGCCGAGTCAGGCTGGGTTGGGTCTGGGTCGGGTCAGTTTCGGGTCAGGCCGGGGCCGGCGGGGATGGGGCTGGGCCGACATGGATGGGGTCAGCACCGGTGGGGATGGGGATGGGGCGAGCGAGCTGGGTCGAGTCGGGCTGGGCCAGCATGGAGGGGGATGCATATTATTTGATTAATTATATTTTTTACATATTATTTTTTAGTATTACTACTAAAATTATTTAATTATTTGTTTAATTATTTTTTCATTAACACAATGCTCATTGCTGTTACTTGTTATAATTTAATTATTTTATGTGCTATTTTGTATGCTACTAAAATTATAAATATAAAAAATATTTTTATTTAAAAAAAACTCTATTAAAATTTTTGATGAAGAAATTTTAATACAAAGTTATTCTTTTTTGATAAATTAGAAATCCATCTTCGAATGCATGTTCAAAGATGGTAATTAAATTGCATTGAGCCATAGATTTTCATTCAAGAGTCGATCTTCATCGAGATCGAATCTTGGATGTCCCGTATTCGAGCTTTTTGAAAAAGTAATAATATTATTATTGTTAATAGTTGATATTTTATTTCATTATGTGGTATTCAGTAGTTATCTGTCCATTGTTCTCTAGGTATATGATGGATAGGATGCATAGGCACCATATCCACATCGTATACTTGGAGAACCATGGAGAGATGCTATCAAAATTTTCATAAAAATGAGATGAAATATCCACTAATAACAATAATGAGATTATTACTTTTTTGAAAGAGAAAGGTCATACCTATTAGTAATGATTTGAAATGAATAGGATCATGCATTTTTACTTCATTAAATTGGTGTAACACATTTTCTGTGTTACTGTTCAGTCTGTGTTTTTTAATATCTGTTGTTTTGTTCAGTCTGTGTTTTATTTTCTAATGTATACATTTCAAATGTATCATGGTGTGTTGGGAACAATGATGGTAATATCTCTGGCATGAAAAGTCATGACTCCTATGTGATGATGCAATATTTGCTTCCTATGGTCATGCGTGGCTATTTAGATGGTGATGTTCAAACTGCATTGATTGAGCTGGGAGTGTTCTTCTGAGAACTGTGTTGCCAAAAATTGAATATTAACTTACTTGAGATATCAGAGAAAGATATTGCACTTATTTTTTGTAAGTTAGAAAAAATATTTCCACAATCATTTTTTAATGTTATGATGCATCTGACTGTTCATCTTCCAAAGAAAGCTTTTTTGACTGGATCGGTACATTATCGATGGATATATCCTATTGAAAGGTAAAGCAATTATACATACTTTATCATATCAATTATAAAATATAAATATACTTTTAAAATTTATATTTATTTTTATTTATAGATTCTTATGCATCTTAAAAAAGTATGTGCGCAATAAAGCAAGGCCTGAAGGGTCTATAGCAGAAGCATATGTAGCTACCGAGTATGTCACATTCTGCTCGATATATCTTGATGATATTGAAACAAGATTCAATCATACAGATTGTAATGTAGGTCGTGAATGGGGTGACAATAAACCGGCATTGTCTATATTTAAACAAACGGTTTGACCTAATGGTGCAAAGAGATATGAATTTATGGATGTGAACGAGCTATCCAAGACATACTTTTACGTTCTAAATAATTATAAAAAAATTAAAGATTTTATTGAGTGAGTACCATCTTACCATACTGTTTAATGTTTAAAAAAAAAATTTATATCGATATAAAATTAAAAACCATAACTTCTTGCAGTGAGCACAAGAGTATACTATATAGAGAGAATAATATAGATGTCGATGATCGACATAGAAGAAAATTTATAAAATAGTTTGATAATCTTATAAGTTACATTAGTGATACATTATTTATTTACTTATAAATAATATTATTTGAACCAACATAATTATTTATCTTATAATGTAGATGAAACATAAGTATTTCAATAAGGAAGTGGGTGCGACTGATGAGTTGCACGATTTAGCATGTGGTCTCAATCAAAGGGTTAATCACTACGCATCCTGTATCATTGGAGGAATGAGATTTCACACAAGAGAGCTTGAGACGCAATGACAGACCCAGAATAGTGGGATTGCTACAACAGGATATGAAGGAGAAGAAGAGATTGATTATTATGGTGTATTGGTAGATATCATAGAACTGAAATATGGTTAATTCTATATTTTTATTTCAGTATGAATAGTAGGATATTAATAATAAAATGATCGATATTCATATCGATTCATAATTTATCAGTGTAAATTTTGCATGAATATGGTATCAAAATGAGCCATATATATTAGCAACTCAAGCGAAATAAGTAATATATTTGAAGGATCTAAAGTATCGAGGTAATTGGCATGTTGTACAAAAAATAACACCTAAAAGCATATATGACATACCAACCCGATTAGAGATGGATTAAAATTTGGATTTACATAAAGAAGAAGCTTTTCAACAAGAAGAATAAATATTAGTCGAGCTTTTGGTTGATGAAAAACTTGTAACGGCACCTTTGAATAGAGCTGATCTGTCGTCCAATGAAGTTGAAGCTGATTTTATATTTAATCTTGATGAGTCGAAGGGCGACGATCAGTTCATAAATGATGATGAGATAGAAGACGACACATACATCGATTACTATGATTCGGAGGAGGATCTACACATCAAGGAAGATACGAATATTGATGAGTAGATCTATATTCTTCGTTCAATCTTGTCTTGCAATAATGGTATGCGATATAATTATATTCATTAGAATGTTATTTGATTTTTATTATTATTATTCAATATTATATTTATTTATATCTCAATTATTGCAGATATGGCACCAGGAGATAGATGACGATGTTCACATTCACAGTCTACCTCAAAGGTTGAGATGCCTTTATCGATCTTCATTACCGCACTGGCTCCACTGTCAAAGGGTCCCACTGAGGTGGGTCCCAGTGAGGTGGGTTCCAGTGGTATTATTATATTTTTTATATAATAAAATTTAATTTTTTTATTTAGATCATACTAATGATTTATTTATTGTTGTTTCAGACTAGTCTTCATCCATAGTGAGGTGAGGGTGAGGTCCATTGAAGAACCTCGCTCTAGAGCACTAGAGATACGAGCATCCAGAATAGTATCTCTAGATTAAGATACCAGTCGGTTACACCAGACCCATTAGGAGATGGTGCGAGCCATGGCAGATTGAGCTAGGCATCATATGCCGCAGTTACGCCTCTGTGATGCTCTTCGATTGGCTTCACGTTCTACCGACTCTGAGAGAGATTTTCTACATCCACTTACAGGTAAAATAAATTATATTGTGAATATTTAATTAGCATAGTATTCTTCTAATATTTGTTATTGGCAGGGTGTATTCGACATCGTTGATTTTGAGAAAGATCGTGTGAGGCGAGCCATCGACACTCATCTATCCTTGCATTTCAAAAATTATCTCTATCACATGCATCAGCATTGGTACTAGGTGGTGCAAGATCATGGAGAGAATGCAGTACGGTAGCAGCCCTATGACAGCATCACCATGGATGATTGGACTATCATATGCCAGCAGTATGAGGATCCGACATATCAGGTTACACATCTAAATTTTTTTTCAAAGTTTAATGGCTGAATCATTTATTCTTAAATTAAATTTATTATCTACTAATTTAATTGATAATTTTACATAGACAATGTGCCCAAAATGCAGCAAATCGGGTGAGACAGATCATGCCGCATTGTGGGGGTTCGAGATCATTCGCTCGTCACATGAAGCACATGGTACGTAATTTTTAATTTTTAATTAGTATATAATTTTCTAGTTATTTAAATTTTTTTTAATTAATTCTCAAATTATAGAGAGATGCTGAGAGTGGCGAGCTTCTTGGTAAGATCGATATCTACTAGCAGACCTACTAGCGACGGTCGGAAGAGTGGACGACGGGAAGCCAGGAGCTCTTTGTAAGTTTTTTCAATTATTTTTTCATTCACAGTCTGATTTTTATTATAAAATTAAAATAACTCTAATTTTAATTATCAGGATCGTATGATAGACATGAGATCCCAACCTACCCCTGAGGGCTCAACCACATCCACAGATGATGAGATCTGTGATCAGGTGCTCGGTACGAGATCCTGTTATATTAGGGGTCTAGGGTATGGGATCACTGCTCCCTCATCCTCATGCTCATCTAGGGCTGACATCCATTCTGTGTGTGAGGCTCGACTGTTGGAGGTGCAAAGGAACGCTATCGAGGATTGACAGCAGGCTGTCATAGATCGACAGCAGGTTGAGCACCGAGCTCAGGAGTTGGCTACACGCATCGATGAGTATCAGCAGCTTCAGATTCAGATAATGGAGTGGATGACATAAATGAAATAGACGATACAGCTGATGAGGCAGCAGCAGGTTGGTTCGAGCTCCATCGAGTGCTCCCCATCCCTAGCTCATTTTTCAGATGATGATATTTGACGATTTATTGATGTACTTTTTTTTATTTCAAATCTCTTATAATTTTAATTTAATATAATAAAATAATAAAACTTATTTATCGATTTATTATATAAATTTTTTATTTTTATTTTTTAATTTATAAAAAATATTATACATATAAATTAAAAATATATATTCATAATTTTTTTAAAAAAAATATGACTAAATTATTAGCGATGAAATTATTCATGATAAAAGATTCATCGCCAAGAATACTTTACTAACATAATTTAATTTTTTAATAAATATATAGTTAACAGCGACGAAAAACTTTTCATCATAAATAATTATTAGCGACGTAAATATTCATTGTAAATTGAATTATTTATGATGTAATTTTTCATTACTAATATTATTCAATTTTATTTTCTAAAATTTTTTTTATTAAATTAATAGCAATGAAACTTTTTTGTTGCAAAAAATATTTTTTGTGACGTAAACTTTTAGTCGCTAAAACTTTGAAATTAATAGCGATGAAAATATTTTCATCACTATTAATTTTTTATTTATTAATGATGGTATAATTCATCGTAAATATCTTTTTTATGATTAAATTTTTTCATCTTTTATTTTTAACGATGAAAAATATTCATTGCAAATATCTTTTGTTAGTGATGAAATTTTTTTTCATCGTAAAATATTATCAACGATGCGATTATTGATGATCAAATATTAGTGATAAAAATTTCATCGCTAATATATATTAGTGACGAAAATCGTTATTAGCGACAAAAATTTTTCATCGCTAATAACCTATTTTATTATAGTACATATAAGAGATCATTAAATTTCTATACAATTATCAGTGGTTATCTCGATGCTATAGTTGTATGACTGGTCCTTTGACTTGAGATGGTACAGCTGCTCATAGTGAGGCTGCTGAAATTTGATTGACACATAAACATGGGTCTCAATAAGCCTTTGTAGTGGATGTTGGCGACAGTTGGTCTACTGTAGGAGTGAGGTGTGCATCAAGACAAGATCTATCGATCTTGATAGAGAGTAGTTCTATGGGGTTTGAAAGGCTAAGTCTAAGAATCTATAGTCATAGTAGTATGATTGATGGAAAAGAATTTTCATAGAAGTGACAACTGGACTTGAGCTAATCAAATCTATCATATGACTGATGTTGAGATTTGACGATTTATCCATGACCTGCTATTTAGTCGGGACTCATGATAGAGGGACTGAATCACATGTTAACTATACTTAGAGGTTTATTTTAGTTCTACTGATTGTCACTACATACTACTCGGTATCACTGATGGATTACGAAAGCTCATTACAATCATTCTGGATCGACAATCCCTGCTGAGTTAGAGTGGATTGTTCTGACCCATTGAAAAGAGTTTCAATGATACAATAATAGAGATCATTGTATATCTCACTATCGGATAGAATTGAATCTATGGGGTTACATAACAAAGAGATTAAGCATAGAATAAGTAATTGAGCTTATGAAGTGTCAATTGGGTTTAGAGAAATCCATTGGGTTCATGATAACCTTGCTAGCACATGGTTGGACTCAATTTCTCTTTCTATTGGGATTACTTATTTGATAAGATAATTCTAAGTTAATTACTTGCTAATAACCTGTATGAATTATATTCATGAGACTCTAATTGTTGGGTGTCTAAGGTTATGGATCATATTAATTAAGGGTGCAAGTCCCTAATTAATTTTTTTGATAGTTATTTTTAGACGCTACCTTGATTTGATCAAGTTAGATGTGTCCATTGATTAGAGGGGTTTTAATTCTCTTATAGAGCATCTCTTGGGTGTGTTTTGGAGTGCCTAATTGTGGATGCAAGGGCCCCAATTATTGGCGCCTAAAAGGTCTCTTAAAGTAAGTTGGATAACTTAAGTTTATAGGAAATCCAATGCAAGTAGGACTTGTATTATGTGATTGAATAGGATTCAATCCTCATGCCTATTTAAAGAAACCTATCCTAAGGTCCCTAGAACATCCAAACCAGCAGTCCTTCATGCCCAAAGGCTCTCTCCACGCCCTCTCTTTCTCTCCCTTTCTCTTCTCTTATTCGTTCTACATGCCCATCCCTTGGGATGCGAGTCCCAAGGTGTTGGGTTTCCTATAATTTGCTGGTTGCTGGTATTTTGTAGTGCCACAAAGCAAAGAAAAACTCTAAAGAAGAGGAGAAGAAGAAGATCAAGGAGAAAGCTCAAGCATTGATCGCGATCCAGGCTTCGTTCAGATTCAACAGGCTGAATTTTGGGAGAATCAAAATTCAAATTAAAGAAGATTATTCTAAGCTGATCCTGAGTGGATACTCATAGAGGCCAGATACTTGTGCGACTAAAAGAGAACCTCTTCTATTCCAGATACAGATTCGAAGAAAAAGATTGTGAAACAAATATGTGATTTGATCGCAATCTAAATATTTTTCACTCCATTTATTTCTTTCACACACCATTAATATATGATATTTATGAGTGTAGAAGAGGAGTTTTTCTATACTTGAGACTCCACACCATTTATTCTTACATGAGGATTTATTTTCCCATATGAGAAGGTGGAGCACCAAGAGTTGGCACCTCTTGGGAGACCCATGCACCTCTTCATTTTCTATTTATAGGGGATACCCCCTATAGATTTTGGAGCAGATATCCTGGCATTTGGACATCGGATAAGTGAGGATTAAGTAAAAAAAAATTGAAAAAAATTAAGAAAAAAAGAGAGAGAAAAATAGAAAGAGAGAGAAGAAGAGAGAAAAAGGCAAGTGAGGGCTGCTTAACCTAGGATTTGGTTTTTCCATGTGTTAGAGTACAAAACCAAACTCTAGATGATGAGATCTCTTGAGAATAGATTTTTGGCATGGTCTTAGTGGAGGAATCAAAGACAAATAGGTAGTAGTGTGATTCATTGTTGGAGAGAGACATCGGTAGCATTCTTCTGAAGAAAGGCTGCAGCACTATTTTGGTTAGAAAGGACCTTGATCATCTTCCATATGGATCACTATTGAAGGGCTTTTACTTTGGAGATTTGTGGAGATTATTTTTCCATCTGATCATCTTTTTTAGAAAGTATAATTTCTATCTTATTTCATGCTTGAATGGCTTGATTGGAGTCTACAAGGTGATTCTAGGGTTTGAGTTCCGGTATGCTGGTTTTAAGTGTTAAAATTCTTTTTATGCATATTAAAAAAATTTTAAAATCCATATTTTGCTATGTAATTGAAACCCAACAAAGGCTAGTAGGGGTGTTTAGTTCTTCAAGCCTTCACCAATAGTACCCTCAAGCCTTATACTAGGCTCTACTTTCCTTAATCAACCCTATCCACCACCTTCTTCCTTTCAATTTTCTAATTTCTCACCTTAAAGAACTAGTGGTGACTCTACCCCCTCCCAGATTGCACAATGGGGCTCTCTATTGGCATGTCCATACAATCCGATTCTTATGATTAATCTAATTAGTACGAGATACAAGCGACTCTAGAATAGTTTTTTAGGAAACGATATAGAAAACTTGTATAAATAAATATTATACTAGGGGGGTGCTATTATAAAAAGAAGTCTGATATATCCTAGACCTACCTAGGACTTAGTGCCATGATTAATCATAATACAGTATAGAGATACTTACCTTTCAGGATCTAATTCTATCTTATTTTCACAGGTCACTATGTAATCACTTTGGAGATCATAGAATTTTCCACAGGTCAAAAGCCAACAAAACTGAGTCTTAGTCAAAGAGAGAGAGAAAGAGAGAGAGAGAGAGAGAGCAGAGACTACTTGTTTTTGTTGGTTAAAAACTCTCCTTTTTCCTTTTTTTATCTAGTAGATAAGATGTATCATGGGAAAAAGAGAGAGTAAGTAACCATCTCATTTTCAATTTTAAATTTTGAATAGGTTGTTTCAAATCACTTGAAACTATCCTTCTCTTCCCACTATTAAAATTTGAGTGGGGCCCACTCATCATGGGTGCTCACTTGGGATTAACACATCCAACATCTCCCACTTACACATAATATACTAGACTTTCACACAGGCAAATGACCCATGTGACCTGCGAGGACACCAAAAAAAAATAAAGCCAAAATAACTATGAACTGGTTAGGATAAATATAATAGCTTGTGAACTCGCTATGCCCCAAATTATAGTAGAGCCCACTGTGTCTCTCATTATATTATACTGTATAACTAATATCCATATTATCCTCAGGCCCTCCCTAGGCCCCATAATGGGTTGACCTTGGAATTAGTTTACACATTCTTCCTTTCACACTCATATATTTCATCAATAAGAACAACCACTTTTTTAGACATGTCCCTCATCACCAAATCAACCATGATTGTAGGTAACATGCTAAAGTTGGAAACATCATTCTTGGCATTGCAACATATAGTTGAAAGTAAATAAGGGCACAAGATGAAGCACTTAGCTTTGAGGGTCTCATACAATGAGCTTTACAATAGGAAAGATTTTTACCAATAATTATTTTGACATTTAACGGCAATTATTATCACCACTATGACTTTTGCTGGTAATTGCTTATTTGCCTGTAGAACTAGAGTCGACAAAGGTTATACCGACAATTACAGAAATTGTCGATAAAGGTATAAGAAATTACTGTCATAGATTTAAGTTATTACGGCAATTGATATCAACAAATATAATTATCATGATATAGCAGTCTGTCTACATCCAATGATATGTCTTTCATGGTTATTACAATTGCCGCTAAAAGGTAAGTCTTTTGTGGTAATTATAATTGCCATGATATAGCAACATGTCTATTCCCAGGGATATATTTTTCGTGGCAATTACAATTGCTGCTAAAAGATTATATATTTTGTGATAATTACAATCACTGCTAAAAGGCCAAAGGTATGTCTTTCACAAAAATTATAATTGTCACTAAAAGGTATGCCAAGCGAACTTAACAATTATTAGTGGCAATTGAAAAATACTACCATATCCCCCATACTATTTTTTTATCTACATTACAATATGATATCTTGATATAAAAACAATTAATTGATGTAATAATTGAGACCTATTCAAATATCAATATTCATCATAATCATATCAAAATAAATTTTATAATTAATTTTCAAGTACAACTCAACCAACTAATAAAATCCAACAATAAAGTACTATATATATTATAATAACCAAAAAAGAGTTTACACTATATATTTTATCAAATACATGTAACTCTAAAATATAGAAATAGCAGAAAATATATGTCCATCATAATGATAAATGAACTCTTAACAATTTAGTCTCATCCTCAATGAACTCCTTAAGTACTAAACTCATAACCCAAAGCAGTCCATTAACTCACAACGTGCATCTTATAAAAAAAAAAAAAAAGAAATGCACAAATTAGTTAATAAACAAGCAACAATAATTTTAGTTGCACAACAATAACATAGTCAATAAACAATAAAATTAGAATAATGATAGATAGAGAATAATTCCAACATCACACGATACACTAAGTTAGTAAATAATAAAAGCATAAATTTAGAAAATAAATAACATGAATCAGATATGATCTCCAATTTACTACCATTAGCCAAAAACTACTATGAAAGTAATAAGATCATATGCATCAAGAATCATATTTTAAGGCAAGTTAACATAACATTATTATCTTGATGAGTAAAAAGAGGTATGTGAAATATTGGGGGATTTTGGAAATGTTGTGCATTTACTACTTCATGAGTACTACAGGCATCAAGAATCTATTTAAAAATAATATAGGAGCAACATTATTACCTACAAATGCCTTACCTAATTAAAGAAGAATAAATTCAAGTTCTTTAAGAAAAATTACCTGTTTATTAGTTGCTCTATTTGATCCCTTAGGCATGGTAACTTTAGAAGCTAAATGCCTATCTAAAAATGATTTCATTATAGCAAGTTCAGTTTCTAACCATGTTTGATTTTTCTTTATCATTCTTATTTCATTGGTGTGGTGTTATCCCATAATCTTCATCTCCTCCTCCAATAATTTCACTTTCTCAGAGGCTCTGTTGTCTTTTGAAATTGCTCTGAAGTGATGCGATACCAGACCTTATAAGCTATTTAGGGGTGGACCAAGTCCTAAGCCCCACACTAGGCTACTCTTCTCTGGTCCCATCACTTATAAATATATATCACTCTCAAAAGCTACAGTATTTTAGGATTGATCAATGAAATTAGAAGGTTGACTTAATTTTTTCTTCACCAAATCCTAAAAACTCATAAGAAAAGAGAATTGCATCATTTTCATGATGATATAAAATTATAAAAAAAATAAAGTCTCAAATTAAAACTTACAATAGATAGATAAAGTTAAAAAACTAACAACTATTCGAGCCGACTCATCATCAATAGGCCTCCTATATTTACGTCGCTTATGAGTTTCAATAAAAATATGTGCTTTTGACAGCTTAACTCCATCCTTAGCCTAATAAAGAATTAAATTATGATTTTAAATTAAAACCTCCAAATGCAATACTAAAGTGAGCTCTATTTCAAGATATCAATCCAATTGCATAATAATTTAAAAAACTATCTTTAAATTTAGAAGTAGCAACATTGGCTATAATAAGAGCTATATAAGCTCAGAAAAAAAGGAAAAAAGGATGATACATTATGATATCTTTTCTACCATCAACCAGAGAATGCTTTTAAATCCCCTAGTACGTGCCATTTTTAGCATTGATCAATTTTTTCTATTTATCTCACTTCATTTCTAACATCGTACAAAAATATTAAAAGAAAAACTTCAACATAAAATTATTGGAGAAGAAATATAGAAGTAACAATAATGGATTGGGTATGAGTACTATTTTTAGTTTAAGATATCTTTTTTATTTTATCTGAAAACTAATGATTGATGAAGGCAGTCCATTGATCCCTTGATATGCAATCAGATTTGTTACTTAAAACATCATCCTTATTTCTACGGTCTTCAAAATATTTAGCTTTCAACTCACACTTATAATCTTTTCCCAAAGATCTCAATACCCATTTCTCACCATGCTGAGGGAATGAAAATTTTGTCTACAAGATGTATATGGTAATAAATTATAAAATTACTAATAATTAAGTAAGACTTGGATTGACAATGGATGTCTATTACCTTAATAAACTCCAATAATTATCTTTTATCTTTTTTAAAAAATATTCTCCAATCTGGGATATGAATAGGAGCTAAATCAGGATTCCTTCTCATAGTGCCCAAAAAGCCAGCAAGAACTCGTCCTTTTATTCCAATGGGCTGACCATATTTGTTAAATTGCATAATGATTCTTTCTTTTTTTGATTGATTCTAAATATCAGCCAGCAAAGTAGTAACTCATACACTCCTATGCTCTAAAAAAATATAAATTTAACAAAATAAAGAAATAATTACATTATGATGAAAAACATATAAATCGAATAGTATATAATTTGAAACATGTAAAAAGAATCCAATTTCACTAGATGTATCGGTTGGCTCCCCTTCTAAATCCCCTAATTGATTTCTATGATTGGGATCTACATAAATTGAAGAATCACATGAGGTTGTGGAAGATTTTGTTGGTCTTGAGATGAATGCTGAACTATGACCTTCCTCAACCTTCTTCTTGCCATAATAATCTGTATATAAACTAAAATAGATATGATCTTAAACAATAGACTATACAATATAAAATGAATTATTTTATACATTAAAAAGTTAGTCAAATAATTCAACAAGAAGTGAATTTAAATATGAAGCAAAATTTCATAATCATTATGAATGCATATTCATTTGAAATTAGCAACAACAATAATAATTTACATTGGATCACAAAATAATCCATCATCACAATAAGATAATTTGCTCATCTCATATCAATAATGGTTCCCTCAATATCACTTCTCACCCAACTTATATCATCATTTTCTGCCATAGTAGTATCTATTAAACTAATAGAAGTTTGAGAATTATTCTCCATGCCTATTCCAATATCATTATTAACACACTTTTCTTATGCATCAAAACAGTCTCTTGATTTTATTGGTATAAGAATAAACCACTCTTGATCTTCATAGTCTTGGATAAATATAAATGGTTCACTGAGGAAGCAAATATAAATGGTTCATCCTCAAATGATCACCAATATGAATCAAGTGAGAAAAATTAACGAGTGTAAATCCTAGTGTATCTTGCTTTAATCCTCTGCCTCGAGTCACATCAATCCAATCATATATAAACAGAACAACTTTAAATTTATCATAGTAATTCAACTCCACAATATCTGTTAATAAATCATAATAGATGACATCTCCCATTATAGACCTTGCATCACTGGTACTTGCATAAATCAATATCTTTGCAATAACCATGACTCCACTGTTCTAAATATTCATATCCCTCTCATATTCTTTTGTTTGAAACTTACAGCCATTATTCACATCAAAAGCATGAAATCTTCTTGCAATATAATTTGGACATTGAGCAAGTGATTGTACAACATCCATGATTTGTCCATTACTTGCACTATCAGAAGCTTTAACCTAATTCATTAATAAAAAAGAAGGGATCAATCAATCTTATTCCACATACAAAATATTATTGTTGGTGCAGAATTTCATCGAAGCCGGAGAAGCTGGAGTTGAGATGACCGCGGCCGCCGTCGGGACCTGCGAGGGAAGTCTAAACCGGAGTTGGGGGTGCTCCGACAAGATCCTTCGACGCTCAAGTCAGTACTCTGCTTCAACAGAAATGGAGTGCTCGAATAGAAATTTTAGTAGAGTTTTGAGATAGAGTTTAGAGCTTAGAGAAGAACGTATCTGGGGGTCCCTTTTTATAGACGGAGAGCGTAACTGATTGACAGCGATGTCTGTAACCGCCTGGTAGTGGGCTGTTTAGAGCCACGCAGAGTTTGTTACGGAGAGTAGTGGCATTAGGGGCCATTCAGGGTCACGTGGAGTTTGTTACGGAGAGTGGAGTGGTGTCCGTTGTCGCGACTTATCAGAGAGTGGTGGAGCCACGTAGAATCCATTGCAGAGAGTGGAGTAGGGTAGTGGCCATTGTCGTGACTGGCCAGAGAGTGGTGGAGCCACGCAGAATCCGTTATAGAGTGTGGGGTTGGGTAGTGGCCATTGTTGTGACTTACCAGAGAGTTCGGATCTGTCGGCTAAAGCTCGGTTGGGATGTCTGACGGAGCGGAATGGCTCTCTGTCTCATCAATTCAGGAGAAGCTCAGATATTTTCGAGGTTGCTGACAGGTCTACTATTGTTGGGTGCCTAGAGCGCTGACGCTATAGGTGGGAGTCATCTGTTGTAGAAGCTCAGATGGAGACTTTCTGTTGGAGAAGTCAGGTTTCATGAGAAATCTGGCAGAGGATCAGTCGGCAGTGGACTTAGGATGGCATTGGGGAGGTTCGTCCGCTGGAGGGGTTTGGAGGATCTTGTGGAAGTCCGATTGGCATTGTTGAAGTCCGGCTAACGCTATTGGAGGTTGATGGCTGGGGAGGTACGGCAGACACTGAAGGCAGTCGGCCGTTGTAGAAATCCAGTTGCTAGAGCCCGTCTGTTGTAGAAGTTCGTCCGAAATCCATCCGCTATGGAAGTTCAAACGGAGTCTAGTTCTTGTAGAAGGCTGAAAGGAGGCCGCTTATTGTAGAAGCTCGATCGAAGATCGATTGTCGTGGAAGCTCAGAGTAGTGACCTGGCTGGTGGAGCCTGTCCCATTGTAGAAGCTCGTCTGGGATCCTGCTATGAAGAAGCTCGGCTGAAATCTACTTGTAATAGAAGTTCGAAAAAAATTTGTTTACAGTAGAGGCTCGAATGGAATTCGCTTACAGTAGATATCCGAAGTAGACCGCCTGCAGTAGGAGTTTAGAGTAGACTGCTTGCTATAGAAGTTCGGCTCTCGCAGGAGCTCGGGTGGAATCCAGAAGGTGGTCGACCGTAGTAGAAACTTGGATGGAGTCTAGTTACTATAGAAATCTCATTGTCGGAGAAGCTCGGATATTGATGAAGTCTGAAAGAAGTTCAGAGTAGGGTCGTCTGTGGCTGGAAGAAGTCTAGAAGAGATTCAGAGAATAGTTGATCACTGTAGAAGATCGGCTGATAGTGAAGCCCAGAGAGCATTTGGAGTGGCCCGGTAGACGAATGGAGAAGCTCATTGTCGAAGAAGTCCAGATGGTCGAGGGAGTTCAGAAAGACGTCACACAAGGTCGGAAGCCGAAAAAGCCCTGGAAGGGTCGACCTTTTGCAAACTTTGGTTTGGGGTATTTTATACCCAACACCAGTCCCCCTACTTTCAAGTTCGGATTCCGAATGAAGGAAGTACAGAGAAATTCTCACAGCCGAAGTTGCCTTCCTTGATTTTCGTACTCGATGGTTTCTAGATATTTTGGCGTTTGGCGCGCTGGTGCTGGAGTCTTTTCAAATCAAGACGATCCGAAAAGATTTTTTCGAAATTTCTGCTGGAGCGTGGCTCTAGGTACGGTGCAATAATGATTTCGCCAGCTGTCAGCCATTTTCAGTAGCCTGCCATGGTGAGTGGGACACGCGGCTAGTGTAGGTCGGCCAGAGGAGATCCGCAATCATTACTGCATCGGGCCCTGTTGCCTATTTAAACCCGCTCCCCCCTTTCAGGAATTTCACTTTGCCTCCTGTTGGTGCCCTTCTTCTTCCCCGAGAGCTCCATCCCATTCGGCCTTAGGCACTCTTCGAGTCGATCCCAATCTCCACATCTCTGCACTTCTCGGACCAGTCTAGGTTAGTTCCAGAACCCCCCTCTTCGGTTTTTCTCTTGCTGTTCTTCTTCCATTTTTCTTCAGGTACATTCTGCCTATTCAGTTTTCCGCAAGCACCCCTTCTCTTATTTTTCTCAATTTTTCCAGGATTTTTGGGATTTTTGCTCGATTCATAATGTCCTCCAGCACTTCTTCCTCTAGCAGTTCTGGGAGTTCATCCGTCCCAACTTCTCAAAACCTCAGTTCTGTAGATGAACCTCGTCCGATCTTTATTCCAGACACCATCCCCAGCTCACTGACTCTAGAGAAACTCTCACTGATTAGGGTTCAGTACGGGGTTCCTTCGGACTACGAGCTAGAGCTTTCCGGGCCGACTGACTGGGCCAGCGCTCCTCCCCCTGACTGCTTCTATTTATACCAGGAGGCTTTCTGCGCCAGACTTCAACTTCCACTTCCATCTTTTCTCATCACTCTCTTCCACTTTTTAAACATTTCTTTAGTTTCTGTAGCACCGAACTCCTTTAGATTTTTAATAGGGTTTCTTTCCCTCTGTCGCCTAGCCGAAGTCCAGCCAACCCTTTCTCTATTCAAAAATTTCTATACCATCAAGCATCACCCTTCGGCAAAGGACTGGTGGTACTTCTCCTCCCAGTTTGGTAGAAAGGGGTTGCTGAAAGGTGCCCCCTCTTCTATCCACAACTGGAAGGAGAGGTTCTTCTATGTCCGATGCTCGACCTTAGAGCTGGGATTACCCCCCTGGGGCTCTCTGAGGGATTCCGTCCGTCGGGCTTCTAGCCTGGAAAGGGATGACCTCGAAGCCTCCAATAAGCTCAAGGCCTATCAAGCCCCCCTCCTCTCTGAACTTCTGAAGGAACAACTCTTGTTCAACGTCGGCCCGAGTCCTCTTAACCCTGTCAGTATCATTATTTTATTTTATTATTATTATTATTTTCTTTTTTTTTTTAATTTTTGAGCCGTGTTGATCTTCTTTTATTGCAGACATGGATGTAGGTATGGCTCAAAGGTTAGCCCAGGGTCTCAAGACCCACAAGAGAAAAGGCACATCGACTTTGGGGTCGGTGAAGAGAGCCAGGACAGAAGAGACGAGCTCGGCCGTGCCTGCTCAGGTGGCCGTTGCCGTCGATGCCCCCTCCAACATAGAGCCTGAAGTCCCCCAAGCCTCTTCAAGGAGCACCCCGACCGAGGATCCCGCTCTAGAGGCTCGTCCCGAGGGGGCACCCAGGGCCGAAAGGAGGAGGAGAAAGAAGACTCTGGCCCGCAAGAGCTACAGCCACAAGGTTGCCGTCGAGGGGGCCGGTGGCTCCGAGGAAGATCTGGGAGAAAATTCCTTCAACAATAGGGATTTAATAAAGAGGCTGATCGAAGGGTGCATTCTGCCCGAGGTCATCCAGAGGATCGTCCTTGCTGATCCTGAGCTGCGGGTCTGGGACTCTCTGGGATCTTTTCTTAAAGTAGGTCAATTTACTTTTTTCTCCTTCTTGCTTCTTTACTTAATTTACTCCTTAGCCTTTATATTGACTCCCCGGCCTCTCTTGTAGATTGGACACCACCTCATCGCCAACATCGAGGTGATGAAGATCGCCAAGAGGGAGACAGCCCGGGCGGAGGAAGGTCGCCTGGCTAAGACCGCCCGCCTTGAGGAGAAGATCATCGAGGTCACAAGTCTCCAGGAGGCACTGCAAAAGGAGGGACAAACCTCGTCCGATCTAAGGACTGCTTTGGAGGAGGAGAGGAAGAAGACAGAGGCCAAGGTCTCCGAACTGAAGGTGTAGGTTTTCAAGCTGAAAGTGCAGATCCCATCCCTGGTCTCGGAGGCAAGGGCCCGAGCAGTGGAGGAGTTCAAGGTCTCCTTCGAGATGGAGGATCTGCAGGTCCAGTTCGGCCAGGATACCTTCATCAAGGGTTTCGAACTCTGCCAAGAGAAGGTGGCCGAAAAGTTTCTCGAACTGGACTTCGGCTTCCTGGATGAGGCATCCGACGATGAAGCCAGACCTTCCGAAGCCGCTGCCGGTCCTCCTCCAGTCGAAACCTCTTCGACCGCTACGGCTACCGCTACCGACCTTTCGGGGGCACCGAGCCCCTCCACTTCTGCCCCAGAGATCCAAAACCTCTAATTTTGTATTTTTTCTTTGTGATGATTTTTCTTCGTTCTCTTGTACTTTTTTATATAATCAATGAAATTAGATTCTTCTTTACAGAGAGCTCCTTTTTTTTCTTCTGCATTCTTTTCCTTCTCTTTTGTCTTCTTACACTAATTTGAGTCGTGGCGCTCTTGTCTCCCAACGATAGTGCCCTGCCGAAGCTCTTCCCCTGCCACAGGAGATTTCTCTGAAGTCGATGATTCGAGACCTCAGAAGGAAAGTTTGTCAGTTGATGAAGAAATCCAAGAAGCTGGATGATGAACTTTACCGGCTGAGGGAGAGCCATTTAGAGGTCACTGCGGAGGCTACTTGCTTTCAGGACCTCCACAAGAAGGGTTTCATGGAATACACCCGGAGGAAGGCCGACTTCATGGTGGAGCTTGAGGAACTCTGAAAACACGCCAGCAACCGATCTTAGACTCAGGCTTCCAAGATCAGCTCTCTTGAAGTTGAGCTGCCAGCTGCACGAGAAAAGATCAGCCAGTTGGAAGGGAGCTCGTCCTGGCTCACAACTCAGGCCGAACGCGATCGAGACTGGTCGATCAAATTCTCCGACCTTCAAAAGCAGCTGTAGGATGCTGAGGCAAACTACAATGCCTATCGGGTCGGCTGGTGTGGTCAGGTAGAGGACTATCGAAGGAAGCTCAAGACGGTGACCAACGAAGTTGCTCGCCTTCAGAGGCAGTTGTCTGAGAGAGTCCAGCCTGCCTCTGCACAAGGCTCCGATGAGCTCTACTCCTTGAGGGGGACCATGGTAGAACTGTCTATGGCCCTTGGGCGGGAGGAGGCCGAACTGCAGCGACTGAAGATTCAGCTGGTCCACGAGCAACAGGCAGTCAAAGATGCCAAGGCGAAATCTGAGGTCCTGAGGAAGAGGCTTCAAGAGTCAGAGGGTGAAAGCCAGCGGTTCCACCAGATGTATCGGGAGATGCTGCTAAGAAAGATGGAACTGGAGGAAGAAGTTGAAAACTTAAAGCAATCCCTAATAAGGACTGAACCGAGAGCTCAAAGTTAGAAGAAGCTGAGCTTCCTTAGAGCCCCTTTTTTTTTTATCTTTTATCCTTTCATGTATTCTTTTTATTTTCTTGTTGTTTCTCTTTTTTGGCCTTCAAGGCTTTGTAATGTATACTTCACTAATGAAATGAAAAAGAAATTTTCCATTACCTTGTCCATTCTTGTATTAAGTTATCGTTTACCGAACTCCTTTCGTCTATTTCTTCTCGATCGGTGTTGAGTTCGCTCTTAGCGACTGAGGGTTTTTGATAGGAGTATCCTTCCTCATTGAGATGAGGTCCCTTGTATCTTTGATGTAGTTTATTTTTTACTTATCACTGGTACAGTTCATCGTCTTCCCTTTTTATCTTCCTTTTTCTTTTTATTTGGACGAGGATTTTTCCTTTAGAAGAGGATTTTCCCTCTACTCTTAGCGGGGTTATGGGGATGTAGAGAAGCCATTGAGGAGGCTTTTCTCCTCATCCGATCTTGATCGATCAGTGTTGCTCCTAGATTGATTTTGATGATTACAAAGCAGATTGAAGGGATACAAATATTTTAAATTGAAAAAGTCTTTATGCTCTTCAGGGGCAAAATTGTAATTTTATCAAAACTCTAATTTGATAGTATCAAATGATAGAACAAAAGATTTGTGATCCAATGGTGAAAATTTTATTGATTTTGGACTTGTATTTTGAAAGTTATGCTTGTTTGGAGTGCATGAGTTGACTCATGAGTCAACTCATGGCACTATGAGCTAATTGGCACGCAAAAATTCCCCTTGGCACGCTAGTTTTCTGGCTTGGCACGACCTGTGAGTCGACTCATGAGTCGACCCACAAGGCATGAGTCGACTCATGAGTCGACTTCTGCTATTTTGAGCCAAGAAAATCCAGAAACTGAATCTCTGGTCTTTGCAACAGAGGTCGACTCATGAGTCGACCCCTGAAGCATGAGTCGACTCATGAGTCGACCCCTGCGACGGAAAATGTCAGCAACGGCTATTTTTTTGCCCATTTTAATTGCCTTTTATGCTTCCTAAAATTGCTCTAACGGCTCTTTATCTGCCTAAAATATTTTCTCTTGTTTCTTAAGGCTATAAAAGGTTTCAAATGGTGAAAGAAATTGGAGAGCAGAGATAAAAACCTATATACAAGAAGATCCAAAATCTACACGAGAAAGCCTAAGATCAACGAAATACCCAAAAAAAAAAGAGAGAGGATCCACAATATACAAGAGAGATTGTGAAAGAGAAAAGCAAGAGCATTCAAAGAGAGATTTTTCAAGCCTATTGTTCAATCTTGATCCAGAGATCTTTCAAAGCCTTTAAGAAGTTCTCAATCAAAGATCATCTTCTTCTCAAGCGTTCATTCAAGCGTTCATCCACCTTGAGAAAATCCAAAAAGAAGATTCTTCATTTGAGTAAAGTATTTTTATTATTATATTTGCTCATTTAAGGAGCTGTTATTGTGTTAATTTGTGCTCTAAGCTATTTTACTCTTTGTGAGTATTTGTTCTTATTTTTGGAGGATTTCCAAAACAAGGAAAGGTTGATCCGAACCTGAAATCGGAGTGTTTTGGGTTAGCTTGTACCCGAAAAATAAGTAGACTAGCTTGGGATAGCTAGTGTCGGAGTTTTCGACTTTTGTATTCGGGTTGAATACAAGCATAGTGGATTGAAATTCCCAAGTAGGAGCTTGGAGAGTGGATGTAGGTGCAAGGTTGGCACCGAACCACTATAAATCTTTGTGTTTGTGGTGTGCTTTCTTGTTTCTCTTTATTTCTTTATTATATCCTTGCATTCTTGTTTTAGGTAATTAATCTTGAATTAAAGATTTTGTTTTCATTCATCATAAGTAATTAATTAAACCTAAAATTTTTAGAAACCCAATTCACCCCCCCTCTTGGGTTGCATAGCTGGGCAACAAGTGGTATCAGAGCCCGGTGCTCTAGCCCTTCTTTGATCTAACAATCAAAGAGTCAAAGATCTATGGCAACCCATGTCGGTACTTCTCTAACCGAGGGGCAATCTAAAAACCGACCTCCACTTTTCAATGGGTCTAATTACACCTATTGGAAAGCTCGGATGAAGATATTCATACAAGCACTCGACTATGATATGTGGAGTATCATAGTGAACGGTCCTCACACACCCACCAAGATTATAAATGATGAGGAGTCAACCAAACCCGAGAAAGAATGGGATGAGGTTGATAAGAAATTGGCACAATTAAATGCCAGAGCTATGAATGTTCTTTATTGTGCACTAGATGCAAATAAATTTAATCGCATTTCTACTTGTGCATCTGCTAAAGAAATATGGGATAGGTTAGAAGTAACCCATGAGGGAACAAATCAAGTAAAAGAGACTAAAATAAACATGCTAGTGCATAAATATGAATTGTTCAAAATAGAGCATGATGAGTCCATAACTGCTATGTTTACTCATTTTACTGATATAATCAATGGTTTGAAGAGTCTTGGCAAATCTTATACTAACAGTGAGCTTGTAAGGAAGATTCTCAGGTCATTGCCTAGAACTTGGGAAGCCAAGGTGACTGCCATCCAAGAAGCAAAGGACTTGAACACTCTACCTCTAGAAAAGCTTCTTGGATCCTTGATGACTCATGAACTTAACATGAAGCAACATCAAGAGGATGAAGTCAAAAAGAAAAGAACCATTGCCCTCAAATCCACAACTTTGCCTGATTATGAAATGGATGACACTGAAGATGAAGAACAGGATGAAGAGATGGCACTCATCACCCGAAAATTTAAGAAGTTTCTAAGAAAAAGGAAACAAGGGATGAGAAAGAAGTTCACAAAAGGAGAACAAAGCAAAGAAAAAGAGAAAGATCAACCCCTTATATGCTACGAGTGCAAGAAGCCGGGACATTTCAGATCCGAATGTCCACAACTGAAGAAAGGTACCAAAAAGTTCAAAAAGAAAGCAATGATGGTGACTTGGAGTGCGAGTAATGACTCAAGCTCCGACGACGAAACCTCAACAGAACAAGCCAACTTGTGCCTGATGGCACACGAAAATGAGGTGTGTCTAGCATCCCAAGAAGGAAACAGGAAATGGTATCTTGACAGTGGATGCTCGAGACACATGACTGGTGATGAATCACAATTCATCACGCTTGATGCTAAGGATGGAGGGATGGTCACCTTTGGAGATAATGGCAAAGGAAAGATCATCGGGATAGGTAACATTGGTATCACTCCCTCCAATTACATTGAGAATGTTTTATTAGTTAAAGGTTTAAAGCATAACTTACTTAGCATTAGTCAATTCTGTGATAAAGGGTATAAAGTAGTTTTTGAATCATCTGTTTGCATTGTGACTAGTCCTATTATCGATGGCATTAAATTTATAGGACATAGGCATGGCAATGTTTATATGGTAGATTTGAATGACTTAGCCAAATTAGACATGCAATGCCTAGTATCCTTGAATGCTAAAATTAATGAGACTAGTTGGCTGTGGCATCGTAGACTTGCACATATTAGCATGCATTCTCTTTCAAAATTAATTAAAAAGGAATTAGTTCTTGGTTTGCCAAAATTAAATTTTGAAAAGGATAGAATTTGTAATGCATGCCAATTAGGTAAACAAACTAGAGTTTCATTTAAATCCAAAAATACTATTTCAACTTCTAGACCTTTAGAGCTCTTACATATGGACTTATTTGGACCAACTAGAACCACTAGTCTAGGAGGAAAATGATATGGCTTTGTAATTATAGATGATTACTCTCGTTTTACTTGAGTTTTCTTTTTGGCTCACAAAAATAAATTTTTTTATATTTTCACTAAATTTCATCGAAAAGTCACTAATGAAAAAGGGTTTTCAATTCAAAATATTAGAAGTGATCATGGAACTGAATTTGAAAATCAAGATTTTGAAAATTTTTGTGATGAAAATGGAATTGGCCATAACTTCTCTGCTCCTAGGACACCCCAACAAAATGGGGTAGTTGAAAGGAAAAACAGAACCTTAGAAGAAATGGCCCGTACCATGCTTTGTGAAAGCAACCTTCCAAGATATTTTTGGGCGGAAGCAATTAACACAGCATGTTATATTTTAAATCGTGCTTTGATTAGACAATTTTTAAAGAAAACCCCCTATGAACTTTGGAAAGAAAGAAAACCAAATATTGCATATTTTCATGTCTTTGGTTGTCGATGTTTTGTATTAAATAATGGCAAAGAAAAACTTGGTAAATTTGATGCAAAATCAGATGAAGCAATCTTTCTAGGTTACTCCTCCACTAGTAAAGCATTTAGAGTTTTCAACAAAAGAACTTTAGTAGTTGAGGAGTCCATACATGTTGTTTTTGATGAATCTAACGATCTTCCTTCAAGGAAGAATGAGGGTGTTGATGATGCAGATCCACTAATAGAAGGTATGAAGGAGATCACTCTGAAAGATTCAGCAACTCCAGAAGACAAGGATCAAGAAGACGAACAAGATGAGAGAGGTGAAGAAATTCAAGAACAACCTCAAGGTACAAATGACCTACCCAAGGAATGGAGGTATGTTCACAATCACCCTAAGGAGTTAATTATTGGTGATCCTATGCATGGGGTAAAAACCCATTCTTCACTTAGAGATGTAGTTAATCATTGTGCTTTTGTATCTCATCTTGAACCTAAAACTTTTGAAGAAGCTAAAAATGATCATAATTGGATTAATGCTATGCAAGAGGAACTTAATCAATTTGAAAGAAACAATGTTTGGACCTTAGTATCAAGACCTAAAGATTATTCAATAATTGGCACAAAATGGGTCTTTAAAAACAAATTAGATGAGCATGGAAATGTAATTAGAAATAAAGCAAGACTGGTTGCTAAGGGATATAATCAAGAAGAAGGAATTGATTTTGATGAAACCTTTGCACCTGTTGCTAGATTAGAAGCTATTAGACTTCTACTAGCATATGCTTGCTTTATGAAATTCAAATTATTTCAAATGGATGTTAAAAGTATATTTTTAAATGGATATATCGCTGAAGAAGTATATGTAGAACAATCCCCTGGATTTGAAAGTCATGCTTTTCCTAATCATGTCTTTAGATTAAATAAAGCTTTATATGGATTAAAACAAGCACCTAGAGCATGGTATGATAGGCTAAGCAAATTTTTACTAAATAATGGTTTTTCAAGAGGTAATGTAGATACAACCCTCTTTATTAAAAGAAATCAAAATGATATGCTAGTTATACAAATTTATGTTGATGACATAATTTTTGGGTCTACTAATGAATCCCTTTGTCAAGACTTTGCTAAGCTTATGCAGGGGGAGTTCGAGATGAGCATGATGGGAGAACTCACCTTCTTCCTCGGACTCCAAATCAAATAATCAAAAGAGGGAATCTCCATTACCCAAAGCAAGTACACCAAGGAACTACTCAAAAGATTTGGAATGGAGAACTGCAAACCAATTGGCACACCAATGAGTCCCTCAAGTAAGCTTGACAAGGATGATGAAGGTAAAAGCGTAGACTTAAAATACTATAGAGGTATGATTGGCTCATTATTATATCTAACTGCAAGTAGGCCTGATATCATGTTTAGTGTTTGTTTATGTGCTAGATATCAATCTAATCCTAAGGAATCACATTTGAATACTGTTAAAAGAATCCTTAGATACTTAAATGGTACACAAACTATAGGGTTATGGTACTCTAAGGACTCACAAATTAATTTGTTAGGATATTCAGATGCTGATTTTGCTGGATGTAAATTAGATAGAAAAAGCACAAGTGGAACTTGCCAATTTCTTGGAGTTAACCTAATCTCATGGTTTAGTAAGAAACAAAATTCGGTGGCACTGTCTACGGCTGAGGCCGAATACATTGCAGCCGGAAGTTGTTGTGTTCAAATCTTGTGGATTAAGCAACAACTCGAAGACTTTGGAATCAAACTTAATGAAACACCAATAAGATGTGACAACACAAGTGCCATAAATTTATCTAAAAATCTAATTCAACACTCAAGATCCAAACATATTGAAATAAGACATCATTTTATAAGAGAACATGTTCAAAATAAAAATATAATTCTTGAATATGTTTGTACTGAAAACCAATTAGCTGATATCTTTACAAAGGCCCTTAGTGAGGATAGATTCTATGAAATTAGGAGAAATCTAGGAATTCTAGATCCATATGCCTGAATTTTTCTCAATTTCCAAAGAATTGATGTCAAAAATTATTAGAGTTCAATTTCCAACATCTATCCTAATCCCAAAAGCTCAAATTTATCATTCTAAAAACTTATCATTGAGCAAAACTCCTTCTCCCAAAATTTCAAATTTTTTTGGAATTTATTCATATTTTTCCTGATTTTCTGAACTTCATGAGTCGACCCCCATGAGTCGACTCAATGGCAAACTTGTAAATCCTACCAACTTCCAACGGGCTCATTGTTTTTATATGGGTTACTGTTCATGAGCCGACCCATCCTCTCATCTTCCTCCTTCCAAAAGCCGACTTCTCAAATTTCTTTTGCTCCAAATCCAAGGATCTAGTTCGAGGCACTTCTCCCTCCTCCTCTCCACCAAAAATTGCCACCTTGAAAAGGGATTTTTTGTGCTTTCTCGCATTGTTTGGCGCGGTTGGAACGTGCCCTAGCACTTCACCGATCTTCCCAAATCCACTTCTTTTCTCCACCAAAATCCCTCCTCACTCTCTTGTGATCCCTCCTCCACTAAATTCAAGTCTCCTCGCCTGCTACTATATTGAATATGGCTCCAAAGATGAAACTTCCCTAAAGAAGGAAGTCAATCCGTGAGCCTGAAGAAATTGTCTGAAAGAAAAGGCATGCTCAGTCTTCAACTGCTCCCACTCTAGTTTCAGTATCTGCTCAAGGTCCCTCTCAATCCTTTCTAAGCCCCAGTGTGAATCCTCTTTCTGATAGAAAAGTCGAAACCGGGAAGAATATAGATTTTCGGTTCTTTGAGAAAGAAGGTTTTACTTTTGCAAGTAAGATTAAAAACCAAGGATGGGAACTCTACTGCTCCCTTAAGGAAGTCACCTATGTTGACCTAGTTAGAGAATTCTACCAGAATCTACTTTATGGAGATGGGTCAGTGACTTCAACAGTCAAAGGAATTGATATATGCTTGGATTCTAGTATATTGGGAGAGATACTTCAGTTACCTAATGAAGGTTACTCTTATATGGAACTCCCAGTAAAAGAAGAGGGGATCAGAATTATTCTAGGAGAAACTTATTCAGGAAATTTAAATAAATTGGAAGCAAAGATTTTGTCCATTGAGATGAGGATCCTGCATCAGATGGTAACGAAGCTCTTCTTTCCTAGGAGTGGTAGGCATGACTTACTTTCCAGCAGAGATGTTTGTATCATGTTTCATGTCATCACTCAGACCCCCCTGAACCTCCCTGCACTTATGATAGAGGCCATGAGAGAAACTTTGAACAGATCCAAGGCACACTTGCCTTATGGTATGGCCCTTACTAGAGTACTTAGGAGGTTTGGAGTTAGCTGCGAGGGGGAGGCTTCTACTAAGCTCTCTCATGTGGACACTTTCAACCAACACACCCTACACCGAATGGGATTTACAAAGACTGATGGTGGTTGGATCAAGGGTGTTGCTCCTAGATTGATTTTGATGATCACAAAGCAGATTGAAGGGATACAAATAATTTTAAAATGAAAAAGTCCTTATGCTCTTCAAGGGCAAAATCATAATTTCACTAAAATCCTGATTTGATAGTACCATTTGGTAGAACAAATGATTTGAAATCTATTGGTGAAAATTTCATTGTGTTTGGACTTATATTTTTGAAGTTATGAAGGTTTGAAGTGCATGAGTCGACTCATGAGTCAACTCATGGCACTGTGAGCTGATTGGCACGCAAAAATTCTCCTTGGCACGCTAGTTTTCTGGCTTGGCACGACCTGTGAGTCGACTCATGAGTCGACCCACAAGGCATGAGTCGACTCATGAGTCGACCCCTGCTAATTTGAGCCAAGAATTTCCAGAAATGCATTCTCTGGTTTTTGCAACAGAGGTCGACTCATGAGTCGACCCCTGAAGCATGAGTCGACTCATGAGTCGACCCCTGCGATGGGAATTATCAGCAACGGCTATTTTTTTTGCCCATTTTAATTGCCATTTATGCTTCCTAAAAATCCTCTAACGGCTCTTTATCTACCTAAATTGTTTTCTCTTGCTTCTAATGCTACAAAATACTTTAAATGGTGAAAGAAATTGCAGATTAAATAGCGGATCAAACGTGAAATCAAAACAGTAGAGAAGAAGAGAAGAATAGAAGAAAGGATCCGAAATTTGCAAGAAAAAGCCTGAGATCAACGAAAAATCCAAAGAGAAAAAGAGAGAGGATCCACAATATAGCAGAGAGATTGTTAAAGAGAAAAGCAAGATCTTTCAAGGAGAGAATTCTTCACGCCTATTGTTTCAACCTTGATCTAGAGATTGTTCAAAGCTTTCAAGAGATCTTCAATCAACAATCAACCTCTTCTCAAGCATTCAAGCGTTCATCCACTTTGAGAAAATCTGAAAAAGGGGTTCTTCATTTGAGTAAAGCTTTTATTGTTATATTTGCTCATTTAAGGAGCTGTTATTGTATTAATCTGTGCTCTAAATTTTCTAACTCTTTGTGAGTTTTTGTTCTTGTGTTTGGAGGATTTCCAAAACAAGGAAAGGTTGATCCGAACCTGAAATCGGAGTGTTTTGGGTTTACTTGTACCCGAGAAACAAGTGATCTAGCTTGGGATAGCTAGTGTCGGAGTTTCCGATGTCTTGTATTCTAGCTTGGGATAGCTAGTGTCGGAGTTTCCGACGTTTTGTATTCGGGTTGAATACAAAGGATAGTGGATTAAAATTCTCATGTGGGATCTTGGGGAGTGGATGTAGGTGCAAGGTTAGCACCGAACCACTATAAATCCTTGTGTTTGTGGTGTGCTTTATCGCTTTATCTTATTTCTTTATTATATCCTTGCAATACTGCTTTAGGTAATTAATATTGATTTAAAGCCATTGTTTGTTCTTCATAAGTTATCTGTTGGGCTTAAAATTTTTAGAAACCCAATTCACCCCCCCCTCTTGGGTTGCATAGCTGGGCAACAAGTGGTATCAGAGCCGGTGCTCTAGCCCTTCTTTGATCTAACAATCAAAGAGCCAAAGATCTATGGCAACCCATGTTGGAACTTCTCTAGCCGAGGGGCAATCAACAAACCGACCTCCACTTTTCAATGGGTCTAATTACACCTATTGGAAAGCTCGGATGAAGATTTTCATACAAGCACTCGACTATGATATGTGGAGTATCATAGTGAATGGTCCTCACACACCCACCAAGATTATAGATGGTGAGGAGTCAACCAAACCCGAGAAAGAATGGGATGAGGTTGACAAGAAATTGGCACAATTAAATGCCAAAGCCATGAATGTTCTTTATTGTGCACTAGATGCTAGTGAATTTAATCGCATTTCTACTTGTGCATCTGCTAAAGAAATATGGAATAGGTTAGAAGTCACCCATGAGGGAACAAATCAAGTAAAAGAGTCTAAAATAAACATGCTTGTACATAAATATGAATTGTTCAAAATAGAGCATGATGAGTCCATAACTGCTATGTTTACTCGTTTTACTGATATAATCAATGGTTTAAAGAGTCTTGGCAAATCTTATACTAATAGTGAACTTGTAAGGAAGATTCTCAGATCACTGCCAAGAACTTGGGAAGCCAAGGTGACTGCCATCCAAGAAGCAAAGGACTTGAACACTCTACCTCTAGAAGAGCTTCTTGGATCCTTGATGACTCATGAACTTAGCATGAAGCAACATCAAGAGGATGAAGTCAAAAAGAAAAGAACCATTGCCCTCAAATCCACAACTTCGCCTGATTATGAAATGGATGACTCTGAAGATGAAGATCAGGATGAAGAGATGGCTCTCATCACCCGAAAATTTAAGAAGTTTCTAAGAAAAAGGAAACAGGAGATGAGAAAGAAATTCACAAAAGGGGATCAAAGCAAAGAAAAGGAGAAAGATCAAACCCCTATATGCTACGAGTGCAAGAAGCCAGGACATTTCAGATCCGAATGTCCACAATTGAAGAAAGGTCCAAAGAAGTTCAAAAAGAAGGCAATGATGGCGACCTGGAGTGCGAGTGATGACTCAAGCTCCGACGAGGAAACCTCAACAGAACAAGTCAATCTGTGCCTGATGGCACATGAAAATGAGGTGTGTCTAGCATCCCAAGAAGGAAACAGGAAATGGTATCTTGACAGCGGATGCTCGAGACACATGACTGATGATGAATCACAATTCATCATGCTTGATGCTAAGGATGGAGGGATGGTCACCTTTGGAGACAATGGCAAAGGAAAGATCATCGGGATAGGTAACATTGGTATCACTCCCTCCAAATACATTGAGAATGTTTTACTAGTTAAAGGTTTAAAGCATAACTTACTTAGCATTAGTCAATTCTGTGATAAAGGGTATAAAGTAAGTTTTGAATCATCTGTTTGCATTGTGACAAGTCCTATTAACGATGGCATTATATTTATAGGACATAGGCATGGCAATGTTTATATGGTAGACTTGAATGATTTAACTAAATTAGACATGCAATGCCTAGTTTCCTTAAGTGCTAAAATAAATGAGACTAGTTGGCTGTGGCATCGTAGACTTGCACATATTAGCATGCATTCTCTTTCAAAATTAATTAAAAAGGATTTAGTTCTCGATTTGTCAAAACTGAATTTTGAAAAGGATAGAATTTGTGATGCATGCCAATTAGGCAAACAAACTAGAGTTTCATTTAAATCCAAAAACACTATTTCAACTTCTAGACCTTTAGAGCTCTTACATATGGATTTATTTGGACCAACTAGAACCACTAGTCTAGGAGGAAAACGATATGGATTTGTAATAATTGATGATTACTCTCGTTTTACTTGGGTTTTCTTTTTAGCTCACAAAAATGAAACTTTTCAAATTTTTACTAAATTTCATCGAAAAGTCACTAATGAAAAAGGGTTTTCAATTCAAAATATTAGAAGTGATCATGAAACAGAATTTGAAAATCAAGACTTTGAAAATTTTTGTGATGAAAATGGAATTGGCCATAACTTCTCTGCTCCTAGGACACCTCAACAAAATGGGGAGTTGAAAGGAAAAATAGAACCTTAGAAGAAATGGCCCGTACCATGCTTTGTGAAAGCAACCTTCCAAGATATTTTTGGGCGGAAGCTATTAACACAGTATGTTACATTTTAAATCGTACTTTAATTAGACAATTTTTAAAGAAAACCCCCTATGAACTTTGGAAAGGAAGAAAACCAAATATTGCATATTTTCATATTTTTGGTTGCCGATGTTTTGTATTAAATAATGGCAAAGAAAAACTTGGTAAATTTGATGCAAAATCAGATGAAGCAATCCTTCTAGGTTACTCCTCCACTAGTAAAGCATTTAGAGTGTTCAACAAAAGAACTTTAGTAGTTGAGGAGTCCATACATGTTGTCTTTGATGAATCTAACAATCTTCCTTCAAGGAAGAATGAGGGTGTTGATGATGCAGATCCACTAATAGAAGGTATGAAGGAGATCACTTTGAAAGACTCAGCAACTCCAGAAGACAAGGATCAAGAAGTCAAACAAAATGAGAAAGGTGAAGAAATTCAAGAACAACCTCAAGGTACAAATGACTTATCCAAGGAATGGAGGTATGTTCACAACCACCCTAAGGAGTTAATAATTGGTGATCCTATGCATGGGGTAAAAACACGTTCTTCACTTAGAGATGTACTTAATCATTGTGCTTTTGTATCTCAACTTGAACCTAAAACTTTTGAAGAGGCTGAAAATGATCATAACTGGATTAATGCTATGCAAGAGGAACTTAATCAATTTGAAAGAAATAATGTTTGGACCTTAGTATCAAGACCTAAAGATTATTCAATAATTGGAACAAAATGGGTCTTTAGAAACAAGTTAGATGAGCATGGAAATGTAATTAGAAATAAAGCAAGACTGGTTGCTAAGGGATATAATCAAGAAGAAGGAATTGATTTTGATGAAACCTTTGCACCTGTTGCTAGATTAGAAGCCATTAGACTTCTACTTGCTTATGCTTGCTTTATGAAATTCAAACTATTTCAAATGGATGTTAAAAGTGTATTTTTAAATGGATATATTTTTGAAGAAGTATATGTAGAACAACCCCCTGGATTTGAAAATCATGCTTTTCCCAATCATGTCTTTAGATTAAATAAAGCTTTATATGGTCTAAAACAAGCACCTAGAGCATGGTATGAAAGGCTAAGCAAATTTCTACTAAATAATGGTTTCTCAAGAGGCAATGTAGATACAACCCTATTTATTAAAAGAAACCAAAATGATATGCTAATTATACAAATTTATGTTGATGACATAATTTTTGGATCTACTAATGAATCTCTTTGTCAAGACTTTGCTAAGCTTATGCAGGGAGAGTTCGAGATGAGCATGATGGGAGAACTCACCTTCTTTCTCGGACTCCAAATTAAACAATCAAAAGAGGGAATCTCCATCATCCAAAGCAAGTACACCAAGGAACTACTCAAAAGATTTGGAATGGAGAACTGCAAACCAATTGGCACACCAATGAGTCCCTCAAGTAAGCTTGACAAGGATGATGAAGGTAAAAGCGTAGACTTAAAATACTACAGAGGTATAATTGGCTCATTATTGTATTTAACTGCAAGTAGGCCTGATATCATGTTTAGTGTTTGCTTATGTGCAAGATATCAATCTAATCCTAAGGAATCACATTTGAATGCTGTTAAAAGAATCCTTAGATACTTAAATGGTACACAAACTATAGGGTTATGGTACTCTAAGGACTCATAAATTAATTTGTTAGGATATTCTGATGCTGATTTTGCTGGATGTAAATTAGATAGAAAAAGCATAAGTGGAACTTGCCAATTTCTTGGAATAAATCTAATCTCATGGTTTAGCAAGAAACAAAATTCGGTGGCACTGTCTACGGCTGAGGCCGAATACATTACAGCCGGAAGTTGTTGTGCTCAAATCTTGTGGATTAAGCAACAACTCGAAGATTTTGGAATCAAACTTAATGAAACACCAATAAAATGTGATAATACAAGTGCCATAAATCTATCTAAAAATCCAATACAAACTCAAGATCTAAACATATTGAAATAAGACATCATTTCATAAGAGAACATGTTCAAAATAAAAATATAATTCTTGAATATGTTTGCACTGAAAATCAATTAGTCGATATCTTTACAAAGGCCCTTAGTGAGGATAGATTCTGTGAAATTAGGAGAAATCTAGGAGTTCTAGATCCATTTGTCTGAAATTTCTCAATTTCCAAAGAATAGATGTCAAAAACTCTTAGAGCTCAATTTTCAACATCTATCCTGGTCCCAAAAGCTCAGATTTATCACTCTAAAAACTTATCTTTGAGCAAAATTCCTACTCCCAAAATTTCGAATTTTTCTGGAATTTATTTGCATTTTTCCTGAATTTCTGAACTTCATGAGTTGACCCCCATGAGTCGACTCAATGGCAAACTTGTAAATCCCACCAACTTTCAACGGGTTCATTGTTTTTATAAGGGTTACTGTTTGTGAGATGACTCATCTTCCCATCGTTCTTCTTCCAAAAGCCGTCTTTTCCAACTCTTCTTGCTCCAAATCCAAGGATCAATTCTGAGGCAATTCTCCCTCCTTCTCTCCACCAAAAATTGCCTCCTTGAAAAAGATTTTTCTGTGCTTTCTCGCAGTGATTGGCGCGGGTGGAACGTGCCCTAGAACTTCACCGTTCATTCAAAATTCACTTCTTTTCTCCACCAAAATTCTTCTTTACTCTTTTGTGATCCCTCCTCCTCTGAATTCAAGTCTTCTTGTCTGCTACTTTTTGGATATGGCTCCAAAGATGAAACTTCCCCAAAGAAGGAAATCAATCCGAGAGCCTGAGGAAATTATCCGAAAGAAAAGGCATGCTCAGTCTTCCAGTGTTCCCGATCCAGTTTCAGTACCTGCTCAAGGTCCCTCTCAATCCTCCATAAGCCCCAGTGTAAATCCTCTTTCTGATAGAAAAGTAGAAACCGGGAAAAATATAGATTTTTGGTTCTTTGAGAAAGAAGACTTTACTTTTGCTACCAAGATCAAAAATCAAGGATGGGAACTTTATTGCTCTCTTAAGGAAGTCACCTATGTTGATCTAGTCAGAGAGTTCTACCAGAACCTAAATTATGGAAACGGGTCAGTGACTTCAACTGTCAAGGGATTGACATATGCTTGAATTCTAGGATATTGGGAGAAATACTTTAGTTGCCTAGTGAAGGATACTCATATATGGAACTCCCAATTAAAGAAGAAGGGATCAGAATTATCTTAGGAGAAGCTTTTTTAGGAAGTTTAAATAGATTGGAAGCAAAGCTACTGTCCATTGAGATGAGGGTCCTGCATCAGATTGTAACAAAACTCTTCTTTCCTAGAAGTGGTAGACATGACTTACTATCTGGCAGAGATGTATGTGTCATGTTTCATATCATCACTCAGACCCCCCTAAACCTCCCTGCACTTATGATAGAGGCCATGAGAGAAACTTTGAATAGATCCAAGGCACACTTGCCTTATGGTATGGCCCTTACTAGAGTTTTTAGGAGGTTTGGAGTTAGCTGTGAGGGGGAGACACCTACCAAGCTCTCACATGTGGACACTTTCAACCAATACAGCCTGCACCGAATGGGAATTACAAAGACTGTTGGTGGTTGGATCAAGGGCTCTGAAGAAAGAGCTGAGGAGAGAGCTGAGGAAAGAACTGAAGACAGAACTGAAAGCAGAATAGAAGAAGAAGGTCCATCTTCTCCTGTACATGACTTCAGGGCAGCATCACCAGATACACAGTTCATTCCTGATACTGAGGCTGGCCCTTCGGAGTTTACTAGGATGCCCACACCAGTGTATCAGCCAGAGAGCAGAGCACCTCCATCAGAGTTCAGACTGGCTGACGATCAGATCGAGCATATTTCACAGCGTGTGGCTTCTTTGCTGTCTAGCCAGTGGAGTAGTACTTCTTTTATACCTGGAGCTACTTCTTCTGATCAGACCATTACTCCCCACATCTCCACTGTATTTCAGATGATTTCAGATCAGTCCGTCAGGATACAGCAGCTTGAGGATACAGTCTGGAGACTTACTGGCAGAGTTCTTGACTTGCAGGGGCAAATCCTTGCATTGGCCCATCCCCAGCCACAGGAGTCTACTATTGAGGTCACAGACCTCACTGCAGAGGCTGGCAGGCTCAGAGGAGCACTAGAAGGTGGATATGAGCTACTGAGGAAAGAGATCCGAGGATCGAGTGAGCATGCTACCACCCAGTTCACTGCTCTACTTCAATCTGTTTCCAGAGCACTGAACGTACTTGATTCTATTAGACTCATGGTATCAGCCCTAGCATCTCAGCATTCTCAGCCACCTAGTTCATCTCGCCCTCCTACTCATGGCAGAGGCAGACGGGGTAGAGGACGCACTTCTGATCCATCATCTCCTCACCCTATATCTGATGACTCCGATCATTGACTTATCTTGATCTTTACTAGGTCCTAGGAGTTAGTATCTTGTTCTAGGATCTATACCTTGGGGCCATGTATTGACATTTAGCTGGTTGAATTTTATGTATTGAAATAATTATGATATTAATGGAATCATCTTTTACCTATATTTCTACCTCTTTGTAACGATCATATTTTGGTTATATTTTTTTTTTCCTGTTGAAATATTGTCTTCTCCTTGTTGTTGTTTGCTATTGATAATTGCTATATTAAGGGGGAGCAAACATCTGTGAAAAACTCTAAAGAAGAAGAAATTAAAGAATATTTCAGAAAAAGAAAAGAAAGAGTTAACTATGTTTGATGATGTCAAAAAGGGGGAGAAATTAAACAAAAACAAAAATTGAAATTAGACAAAAAGCAAAATCCTAAATTATGAGAAAAATGGGAAGAAATTAAACAAAAACAAAGATTGGAAAAATTAAAATAAATATTGGAGAAATTAAAACAAATATTAAAGAAATTAAACAAATATTGGAGAAATTAAAACAAATATTGAAGAAATTAAACAAATATTGGAGAAATTAAACAAAAATAAATATTAGAGAAATTAAAACAAATATTGAAGAAATTAAATAAATATTGGAGAAATTAGACAAAAACAAGGATTGAAAGATTAAACAAAACTTTGAGAAATTTTGGTATCAAAATTTGGTATCAGACAGAACTTAAACAAAAATCATCCATCAAAAGCAAAATCATGAGTACAATGCAAATAAGTTTTTTTTTATATGCTCTGATATATTTCAAAATTCAAACTTGCTTTTGAAATTTTACTCACCTTGATACATCTTAAGAAATTTGTTTTACTCTGATACATCCTACAATTTCTTTTAACTTGCTCTGATACATGATAAAATTTAATCCGATACAGTGTGAAGGTTTCTCTGATAAATTATAACATTTGATCCGATACAGTGTGAGAAAGTTTCTCTTATATATTATAACATTTGTTCTGATACAGTGTGAAATTTTCTCTGAAATTTGTTCTGATACAATGAGAAATTTACTCTGACATTTGCTCTAATACAGTGTGAAATTTTCTCTAAAATTTGTTCTGATACAATGAGAAATTTACTCTGAAATTTGCTCTAATATAGTGTGAAATTTTCTCTGATATATTATAAAATTTTCTTGCTCTGATACATTGTAAAATCTTTTCTGATATAATTATTTTTCTTACTCTGATACATAGAAAAAGTTATTTATCTTCTCTTGCTCTGATATATCTTGAACTCAAAATGATCTAATACCCTTTTCAAATCTTTAAGAAAATGGACAATCTATTTTTGCGTTTATATTACATGCCAAAAGAATCATACTCTTTTCAAGCATATACACCTATAATGGATTCTTTTGAAATTAATGCATTAACATAAGTATTTTTGTTCAAATATTTTGTCATCATCAAAAAGGGGGAGATTGTTGCTCCTAGATTGATTTTGATGATCACAAAGCAGATTGAAGGGATACAAATAATTTTAAAATAAAAAAGTCCTTATGCTCTTCAAGGGCAAAATTGTAATTTTACTAAAATCCTGATTTGATAGTACCATTTGGTAGAACAAATGATTTGAAATCTATTGGTGAAAATTTCATTGTGTTTGGACTTATATTTTTGAAGTTATGAAGGTTTGAAGTGCATGAGTCGACTCATGAGTCAACTCATGGCACTGTGAGCTGATTGGCACGCAAAAATTCTCCTTGGCACGCTAGTTTTCTGGCTTGGCACGACCTGTGAGTCGACTCATGAGTCGACCCACAAGGCATGAGTCGACTCATGAGTCGACCCCTGCTAATTTGAGCCAAGAATTTCCAGAAACGCATTCTCTGGTTTTTGCAACAGAGGTCGACTCATGAGTCGACCCCAGAAGCATGAGTCGACTCATGAGTCGACCCCTGCGACGGGAATTGTCAGCAACGGCTATTTTTTTGCCCATTTTAATTGCCATTTATGCTTCCTAAAAATCCTCTAACGGCTCTTTATCTACCTAAATTATTTTCTCTTGCTTCTAATGCTACAAAATGCTTTAAATGGTGAAAGAAATTGCAGATTAAATAGCGGATCAAACGTGAAATCAAAACAGTAGAGAAGAAGAGAAGAATAGAAGAAAGGATCCGAAATTTGCAAGAAAAAGCCTGAGATCAACGAAAAATCCAAAGAGAAAAAGAGAGAGGATCCACAATATAGCAGAGAGATTGTTAAAGAGAAAAGCAAGATCTTTCAAGGAGAGAATTCTTCACGCCTATTGTTTCAACCTTGATCTAGAGATTGTTCAAAGCTTTCAAGAGATCTTCAATCAACAATCAACCTCTTCTCAAGCATTCAAGCGTTCATCCACTTTGAGAAAATCTGAAAAAGGGGTTCTTCATTTGAGTAAAGCTTTTATTGTTATATTTGCTCATTTAAGGAGCTGTTATTGTATTAATCTGTGCTCTAAATTTTCTAACTCTTTGTGAGTTTTTGTTCTTGTGTTTGGAGGATTTCCAAAACAAGGAAAGGTTGATCCGAACCTGAAATCGGAGTGTTTTGGGTTTACTTGTACCCGGAAAATAAGTGATCTAGCTTGGGATAGCTAGTGTCGGAGTTTTCGACGTCTTGTATTCTAGCTTGGGATAGCTAGTGTCGGAGTTTCCGACGTTTTGTATTCGGGTTGAATACAAAGGATAGTGGATTAAAATTCCCAAGTGGGATCTTGGGGAGTGGATGTAGGTGCAAGGTTAGCACCGAACCACTATAAATCCTTGTGTTTGTGGTGTGCTTTATCGCTTTATCTTATTTCTTTATTATATCCTTGCAATACTGCTTTAGGTAATTAATATTGATTTAAAGCCATTGTTTTGTTCTTCATAAGTTATCTGTTGGGCTTAAAATTTTTAGAAACCCAATTCACCCCCCCCTCTTGGGTTGCATAGCTGGGCAACAAAGGGCTCTGAAGAAAGAGCTGAGGAGAGAGCTGAAGACAGAACTGAAGGCAGAGTAGAAGAAGAAGGTCCATCATCTCCTATCCATGACTTCAGGGCAGCATCACCAAATATCCAGTTCATTCCTGATACAGAGGCTGGCCCTTCAGAGTTTACTAGGATGCCCACACCAGTATATCAGCCAGAGAGCAGAGCACCTCATTCAGAGTTCAGACTGGCTGACGATCAGATCGAGCATATATCACAGCGTGTGGCCTCTTTGCTATCTAGTCAGTGGAGTAGTACTTCTTTTGCACCAGGAGCCACCTCTTCTGATCAGACCATTACTCCCCACATCTCCACCTTGTTTCAGATGATATCAGATCAGTCCATCCAGATCCAGCAGCTTGAGGACACCGTCTGGAGACTGACTGACAGAGTTCTTGACTTGCAGGGGCAAGTCCTTGCTTTGGCCCATCCCAAGCCACAGGAGTCAACTATTGAGGTCACAGACCTCACTGTAGAGGCTGGCAGGCTCAGAGGAACACTAGAGGGTGGATATGAGTTACTGAGGAAAGAGATCCGTGGATCGAGTGAGCATGCAACCACTCAGTTCACTGCTCTACTTCAGTCTGTTTTCAGAGCACTGAACTACTTGATTCCATCAGACTCACCCTCTCTGTTCAGTCCTTAGCCTCTCAGCGTACTCAGCCTCCCAGTTCATCTCGCTCTCCTGCTCGTGCCAGAGGCAGACGGGGTAGAGGACGCACTTCTGATCCATCAGCTTCTCATACCATATCTGATGACTCCGATCCATGACCTGTCTTGATCATTACTAGATCCTAGGTGTTAGTGTTTTGTTCTAGGATCTGTATTTTTGGGGTCCATGTATTGACAATTAACTGATTAATTTTTATAATAAGAACTATGTATTGCAACAATTATGATTTTATTGGAATCATCTTTTACTTACATTTCTACCTTTTGTAATGATGTTAATCATATTTTGGTTATATATATTCTCCTTGTTGAAATATTGTCTTCTCTTTGTTGTTGTTTGCTGTTGATAATTGCTATATTAAGGGAGAGCAAACATCTGTGATTAACTCTAAAGGGGGAGAAATTAAAGAATGATTCAGAAAAAGGAAGAGTTAACCATGTTTGATGATGTCAAAAAGGGAGAGAAATTAAACAAAAAACAATTAAATTATGAGCAATTAAAGAAAAAGCAAGCAAAATCCTAAATTATGAGAAATTTGGTATCAGACAGAAATTAAACAAAAAGCAATTAAATTATGAGCAATTAAAGAAAAAGCAAGCAAAATCCTAAATTATGAGAAATTTGGTATCAGACAGAAATTAAACAAAAAGCAATTAAATTATGAGCAATTAAAGAAAAAGCAACCCATCAAAAGCAAAACTACAAATTATGAGAAATTAATGAATGAATTGAAGAATTTAAAGAATAATATCAAAAGTACAATGCTAAGTACAATACAATAATGTAACTTTTAAATTACTTCTTTACATATGCTCTGATTTACTTTAAAAATTTTAATATGCTCTGATATACTTTAAAAAATTCCAACTTGTTTTGATACATCTTTTGAAATTTTATTTACTTTGATACATCTTTTGAAATTTTATTTACCTTGATACATCTTAAGAAATTTAACTTACTCTGATACATCTTAAAATTTTTTTTTTAAACTTGCTCTGATACATTATAAAATTTTATCTGATACATTACAAAATCTTCTCTGATACATTGTAAAAATTTTCTCTGATACATTTTCTCTCATATATTATAAAATTTTCTCTGATACATTATAAAATTTGCTCTGATACAGTGTGAAATTTTCTCTGATATATTATAAAATTTGCTCTGATACAGTGTGAAATTTTCTCTGATATATTATAAAATCTTTTCTGATAACATTGTAAAAATTATTTTTCTTGCTCTGATACATTGCAAAATTTATTTTTCTCTTGCTCTGATACATCTTAAACTCAAAATGATCTAATACTCTTTTCAAATCTTTAAGAAAATAGACAAACTATTTTTGAATATGACCATTTATATTACATGCCAAAAGAATTTTACTCTTTTCAAGCATATAAATCTATAATGCATTCTTTTGAAATTATTGATTCACAAAAATGCTTTTGTTCAAATATTTTGTCATCATCAAAAAGGGGGAGATTGTTGCTCCTAGATTGATTTTGATGATTACAAAGCAGATTGAAGGGATACAAATATTTTAAATTGAAAAAGTCTTTATGCTCTTCAGGGGCAAAATTGTAATTTTATCAAAATTCTGATTTGATAGTATCAAATGATAGAACAAAATATTTGTGATCCAATGGTGAAAATTTTATTGATTTTGGACTTGTATTTTGAAAGTTATGCTTGTTTGGAGTGCATGAGTCGACTCATGAGTCAACTCATGACACTATGAGCTGATTGGCACGCAAAAATTCCCCTTGGCACGCTAGTTTTCTGGCTTGGCACGACCTGTGAGTCGACTCATGAGTCGACCCACAAGGCATGAGTCGACTCATGAGTCGACTTCTGCTATTTTGAGCCAAAAAAATCCAGAAACTGAATCTCTGATCTTTGCAACAGAGGTCGACTCATGAGTCGACCCCTGAAGCATGAGTCGACTCATGAGTCGACCCCTGCGACGGAAAATGTCAGCAACGGCTATTTTTTTGCCCATTTTAATTGCCTTTTATGCTTCCTAAAATTGCTCTAACGGCTCTTTATCTGCCTAAAATATTTTCTCTTGTTTCTTAAGGCTATAAAAGGTTTCAAATGGTGAAAGAAATTGGAGAGCAGAGATAAAAACCTATATACAAGAGGATCCAAAATCTACACGAGAAAGCCTGAGATCAACGAAATACCCAAAAGAAAAAGAGAGAGGATCCACAATATACAAGAGAGATTGTGAAAGAGAAAAGCAAGAGCATTCAAAGAGAGATTTTTCAAGCCTATTGTTCAACCTTGATCCAGAGATCTTTCAAAGCCTTCAAGAAGTTCTCAATCAAAGATCATCTTCTTCTCAAGCGTTCATTCAAGCATTCATCCACCTTGAGAAAATCCAAAAAAAGGATTCTTCATTTGAGTAAAGTATTTTTATTGTTATATTTGCTCATTTAAGGAGCTGTTATTGTATTAATTTGTGCTCTAAGCTATTTTACTCTTTGTGAGTATTTGTTCTTATTTTTGGAGGGTTTCCAAAACAAGGAAAGGTTGATCTGAACCTGAAATCGGAGTGTTTTGGGTTAGCTTGTACCCGAGAAACAAGTAGACTAGCTTGGGATAGCTAGTGTCGGAGTTTTCGACTTTTGTATTCAGGTTGAATACAAGCATAGTGGATTGAAATTCTCAAGTAGGAGTTTGGAGAGTGGATGTAGGCGCAAGGTTGGCACCGAACCACTATAAATCCTTGTGTTTGTGGTGTGCTTTCTTGTTTCTCTTTATTTCTTTATTATATCCTTGCATTCTTGTTTTAGGTAATTAATCTTGAATTAAAGATTTTGTTCTCATTCATCATAAGTAATTAATTAAACCTAAAATTTTTAGAAACCCAATTCACCCCCCCCCTCTTGGGTTGCATAGCTGGGCAACAATCAGATCTTGGTTTGTGTTAGGGCGGGGTTCTCCTCCTGTCCCCGACATAGTCAATTTCAGCTCATGCTAGGATGAGGTCCTCCTCCTATTCCTAATAAGGCTGTGGGGGCACATAAGGACCGTTGCGAGGGCCTCTGCCCCCATCTGGTCTTTAAGTAACCAAGCCTTCGACTTTGCTCATGTTAGGACGAGGTTCTCCTCCTGTTCCTAACAAGGCGGTGGGGGCACATAAGGGCCGTTGCAAGGGCCTCTCCCCCCATCCGGTCTTTAAGTAACCGTGCCTTTGACTTTGCTCATGTTAGGATGAGGTTCTCCTCTTGTTTCTAACAAGACGGTGGGGGCACATAGGGGCCGTTGCAAGGGCCTCTCCCCCCATCCGGTCTTTAAGTAACCGGGCCTTCGACTTTGCTCATGTTAGGATGAGGTTTTTCTCTTGTTCCTAATAAGGCTGTGGGGGCACATAAGAGCCGTTGCAAGGGCCTCTCCCCCCATCCGGTCTTTAAGTAACCGAGCCTTCGACTTTGCTCATGTTAGGATGAGGTTCTCCTCCTATTTCTAACAAGGCTGTGGAGGCACATAAGGGCCATTGCAAGGGCCTCTCCTCCCATCCAATCTTTAAGTAACCGGACCTTCGACTTTGCTCATATTAGGACGAGGTTTTTCTCCTATTCCTAACACGCTTAATTTTGATTGTATGAGGGAGTTACTTCCTGTCGTTATAAGCTCATGCTAAAAGAAAAAATATGCAAATATGAAATTTTTATTTAAGGCAAAGTTATTGGTAATACATTCGCAGATTTTTTAAATTCTATAGTCGTGGAAGGTCTGCTCCTCTGAGCTCTTTTAGATAGTATGTTTCGGTCTGGACTACCTCCTTGACTTCATACGGACCTTCCCAATTCGGGGTAAGTTTTTCTTGATTCTAAGGTTGTGAGACAGTGGCTCGCCGAAGTACGAGGTCCCCCGCTCTGAAGGATTTGCTTTTGACCTAGGAATTGTAGTAGCGGGCTACTTTCTGCTTGTAAGCCACCATCCGAACTTGAGCTGTCTCTCACTTTTCTTTTAACAAGTCGAGGTTGGCCTTGAGATCCTGTGGGTTGCGCTACTCATCGAATGCCACGACTCACACCGACAGAAGCTTGAGTTCAATCGGGATCACAGCTTCTGTCCCAAAGACTAAGGCAAAGGGGGTCTCCCCTGGGCAGTTCAGTATGCCCATAACACATGATAAAGCTCGTCTATCCAAGTTTTCTATGCTTTTTCAAGTCTCGCCTTGATTCCTTGCAACAGAGTCCTGTTAGTCACCTTAGCCTCACCATTTGCCTGCGGATGGGCTACCGAAGTGAAGTTATGGGAGATATTTAGGTCCTCACAAAATTCAGCAAACTTTGCTCCAGCAAATTACCGTCCATTATCAGTAATGAGGGTTCTGGGTAAGCCGAACCTACAGACAATTGACTTCCAAATGAAGTCCTGCACTTTAGCTTCTATGATTTTTGCCAAAGGTTCAGCTTCGACCCACTTGTTGAAATAGTCTATTGCCACCAGGAAGAACTTCCACTGCCCGGATGTCATGGGAAAAGGTCCGAGGATATCCATCACCCATTGCGCAAACGGCCATGGGGCACTCAATGGTGTAAGTTCGGAGGCAGGTTGCCTTTGGATATTTACATATCTCTGACACCGATCACACCTTCTGACATATTCGACGGAGTCGTGGTACATGGTATGCCAGTAATAGCTTTGTTAGAGCAGTTTGTGGGATAAAGATCTGGCCCCCAGGTGACTTTCACAGACTCCCTCATGTACCTCCCTCAAGGCGAAGTCGGCTTCAGTAGGCTGGAGACATTTCAGGAGGGGCAAAGAGTACGACCTCTTGTACAGCTTGCCTTCATAAAGGATCGAGAGGCCTGGTTCCTAAGCTTCCGAGCTTCTTTTGCATCAGGAGAAAGAACCCGTCCTTGAGGTATGCAACCAGTGGGTCAATCCAGCAGGGTTCATTGCTGATCTCCATCACAAGCTGTGATTCTTCCATACTTGGGTGCTTCAGAACTTCGAAGAAGACTTTCTTAGACAGTTCAGCCGGAGCCAGTGTAGCCAACTTGGAGAAAAGGTCGGCCCTGGTATTTTCTGCTCTTAGGATCTGCCTGATGTCAAAGCTGCCGAAGGTAGGGATGATCTCCTTTACCTTTTCGAGATACTTGGCCATACTATCCTCCCGAGCTTCATAATTTTCGCTGACCTGCCCCACTACTAATTGAGAGTCACTGTAGGCTTGAAGTCGATCTACTTCTAACTCTTTGGCGATCCTCAGTCCTGCAATCAGAGCTTCATATTCTGCTCCATTATTTGTCACAGAAAATTCGAAGCACAGTGTATACTCCACGATAATTCCCTTTAGATTTATCAAGATCAGGCCCACGCCTGTGCCTGACATGTTGGAGGAACCGTCTATGTAGAGGGCCCAAAAACCATCAGGGAGATCTGTTCTTTCTTCAGGGGAGTTCGGCTGGAGCCTTGGATTGTCGGCTTCATCTCGTCCAAGTTCGGCCACTTCTGGGATAGTGCATTCCACCATGAAGTCTGCTAATATCTGAGCTTTTATCACCGACCGAGGTCGATAGTCGATATCGAACTCTTCCAGCAGATGGCGCCACAGTATGCTGCTTGGAACTCTTCCAGCAGATGGCTCCACCATTCAGAGTAAAGATATAACCCGACACACTCCTGCTATCATCATGGTCAGATTGAAAGCTGGAGTCTGTGAACCCCACAAGTTTCAGATCTGACTCGCCCTAAACCAACCATTGGTCCTTAGTATTTCTCAAATACTTAAGGATGGCTTTAATCACTTTCCAGTGGTTTTCTCCAGGATCAGATTGGTATCTACTCACTACTCCTAGTGAGTATGCCACATCTGGTCTTGTACATGTCATGGCATACATGATAGATCCCACGGCTGTAGCATATGGGACTCTACTCATACGCTCTCTCTCTTCAGGAGTTGTCGGACAATCCTTCTTAGAGAGAGAAATTCCTTGGCCTATCGGTAGATAGCCCTTCTTGGAATTCTCCATGCTGAACCTCTTCAGCATAGTATCTATGTACATGGACTGGGATAACCCAAGCATCTTTTTAGATCTATCCCTATAGATCTTCATCCCTAGGATGTAGGATGCTTCACCCAAGTCCTTCATGGAGAACTGTGATGACAACCAAACTTTTATTCCTTGTAGTGCGGGGATGTCATTCCCGATTAAGAGAATGTCATCCACGTACAAGACAAGGAATACCACAACTGGACCATTTGCCCATTTATAGATGCAGGGCTCTTCTCCATTCTTAATGAAGCCATACGTTTTGATCACCTTATCAAAACGCATGTTCCAACTCCGAGAAGCTTGCTTCAATCCATAAATGGATCTCTGAAGCTTGCACACCTTGGACTCATCTGTGGATGTAAACCCTTCAGGTTGTATCATATACACCTCTTCAGTCAGCTCTCCATTCAGAAAAGCTGTCTTTACATCCATCTGCCAGATCTCATAATCCAGATGGGCAGCTATTGCAAGCATTATCCGAATAGATTTGAGCATTGCCACAGGGGAAAACATCTCGTCATAGTCAATATCATAACGTTGACGATACCCCTTGGCAACCAGACGGGCTTTATAGGTCTCCACCTTTCCGTCTGCGCCCCTCTTCCTTTTGAAGACCCATTTACACCCAATGGGTTTAACCCCTTCAGGTGGGTCAACCAATGTCCATACATCGTTGACCTTCATGGACTCCATTTCGAATTTCATGGCTTCAAGCCATTTCTCGAAATCAGGTCTCTGCATAGCATCCATATAGGTGATCGGATCCTCATTATTCTCATCAAGTTTGATGGGATCACCGTCCCGAACCAAGAAACCATAGTATCTGTCCGGCTGACGCGGTACTCTACCGGATCGCCTTAATGGTGCAGGTATATTGGGCTCCGGATCTGATCTAATCATATCCGACTCAGGTTCAGCTATTGGTGTCGGTCCTTCTACCTGTTGAACTTCATCAAGTTCAACCTTAGAGGCAACGGTTCCTTCACCAAGGAACTCCTTTTCTAAAAAGATTGCCTTAAGGCTGACGAACACCTTTTGTTCATCAGCATGGTAGAAAAAATATCTTTTTGTCTCTTTGGGGTACCCTATGAATGAGCATTTGTCAGACCTAGGTCCAAGTTTGTCTGTGACTAATCGTTTGACATAGGCCGGGCACCCCCAGACCCTAAGGTGTGAAAGTGCTGGCTTACGTCCCGTCCATATCTCATATGGAGTCTTAATTACAGACTTACTTGGAACCCTATTTAATAGATAACAGGCCGATTCGAGTGCATATCCCCAGAAGGATATCGACAAGCTAGCAAAACCCATCATGGATCGGACCATGTCTAACAGAGTCTGATTCCTCCTTTCAAACACACCATTATGCTGTGGTGTTCCTGGAGGAGTCCATTGGGAGAGAATCCCATTCTCTCTTAGATATGTGAGAAACTCACTAGAAAGGTATTCTCCTCCTCGATCAGATCGAAGAGTTTTAATACTCTTTCCAGTTTGTTTTTCTACTTCACTTCAGAATCGTTTGAACATTTCAAATGAATCCGACTTATGTTTCATCAGATAGACATATCCATATCGGGATAGGTCATCCGTGAAAGTTATGAAGTAGAAATATCCACCTCTAGCACTGGTGCTCATGGGCCCGCATACATCAGTATGTACTAGGCCCAAGAGCTCAGTAGCTCTCTCACCTTTTCCAGTAAAAGATGACTTGGTCATTTTACCAAGAAGACAGAACTCACAGGTTGGAAGTGATTCACAATCACTGACTTTGAGGATTTCCTCTTGAGTCTACCTGTTTATTCTGTTCTTGTTTATATGACCTAGCCTACAGTGCCATAAGTAGATATCTGACACACTATCTAATTTAGGGTGTTTGCCAGTTGAATAGACTCTTATCAGGCTTGATCTTTTTGGTCTGGCTCTGCACTGATGTCCCAGTCTGAACTTGCACCTTCTTCACTTTCTTCTTCTTGTTCTTCTTTCCTTTCTCAAAGGATCGAGAACCAGAAGATGAACCTCCCACTGAGTTCACCGACTCCTTGAGGAGTTGGTGATCCTTCTCAAAGTTCTGAAGCAACCCCATTAACCCATGGTAGTTTACTTCAGGCTTTGTCATTCTATAATGAGTGAGGAATGGGAGACAAGACTTGGGCAGCGAGTTCAGTATTGCATCTTTCCCAAGCTGCTTTCAAGGGAAAGTCGAGCTTGCTCAATCGTTCCATCAGCTCGATCATGTACAATACATGATCAGTGATAGAGACTCCATCCCGTATTTTGGCGTTGAAGATGGCACAACTAGTCTTGTGCCTCTCTACGTCATCGGGTGTGCCAAAGGTATCCTCCAACACTTGAAGCATGTCCTTTGGCTGAGCCGTCTCGAATCTGCGACTGAACTTGTCGCTCATGATAGCAGCCAGCATGATACAGCGCACCGTGGTCCGATCACTGAGCCACTTCTGGTAAGTGTCTCTGACTGTTCCACGTGCATTGACAGTTGGCTCCTCAGGTGCAGGATCCATTATCACATATAGGATCCGTTCATGCTCCAGGACTATCTTCAACTTTCGGTACCAGCTATCGAAGTTGGGTCCCACCAACTTATCATTGTCCAACAATGATCGGAGCGATAGGGAAGTGGCCATATTTGCACAAAGGAGAACCATAACCTAATTAGTAATTGATTCATTAAACCTAAAGATTTGGACTTTAATCAAAAGGTTTCTCCCACTATTTTATTCGAATTGGTAGCCTCTACCTTCAATTCGAGGAATTACCCTAATTCCTTAGCGGGTACTAGAATCCACTTAGACTGCACACAAGCCCAACTTTGGTTGGCCAACCCATGTACATCTAAGGGTAGGTTCATAACCAATTGTTTCTCTAAACAATTTCTAGTAATTTTAATTTTGCCCCAGAAACCTAATCAGTAGGCTTTGGCCTCCACTGTAAGGATCCGGTTAGGTCCAACCATTAACATGATCATACTTGGTGTATCTAACCAACGAATGATTAAGCCCAACTTTGGTTGGCTCACCTAACCACCATTAGAGAGATACTTCCAAGTCATCATATGATGAGTGATAATTCCATTAGTCAACAAGCACCAGGCCTTTGGGTCTGCAATGATTATTGAGTTCATGGACTCATTATCAAACACCTTAATGGGAGGCTATGACTCAGTTATCTCCATAACTTTATCATTTTAAGGACCTAATAATTTTAGAGGATTAAATAATATAGAGGATGAGGTCAGATGAACCAGCTTATCATAATCCTCCCACTGACTTCACCAAGTCAGCTTAAGGGAGACCATTAAAAGGGCTGGTCTATGAGCACCTAAATCAGTCACACTGATTTACCTAGCTGACATGGGTCAGCTCGAATAGTCAAGTGATCCGATCAAAACATAATTTCACCAAGAGGCCAGGTAAGTTCGATCAGTGGGAGGGTCTGCCAAAACTTGCCTTAGACACCATCATGAATGGCCAGGTAAGCGGGCTCTCAATTAAAAACCACCGGTCTGGTTTACCTTAGACACCAACTGATTTAATTAGTTCGATTAGATCAACCTAACAGTTCGTGCTAGACCGCTTAGCCAAGAATCAAGTCCATTTGGTTCTCGTTAAAGATATGGACTTGACCAACTACAACTATTGTAATTGATCTAGAGAATCCTTGACCTAATCTAAGACAATAATTGATTAGATTTAGTCAATTCTCTAATTAAGTCCATCTTTAATCTAACCATAGGTCTAACCCAATTAATGGACCTAATTTTCACTAACCCATTAACCCAATGTGTTATGATTTGTGTCTTAGGTTCTTCAATTCACAATCCTAGAACCTAATCAAACAACTTCTTAATTCTTAATTAAGTTTTGGGCTGAGGGTTGGGTTCGGCTTTTCAAAAAATCATTTTTATATTTATAAAATAATTTTACAATATGATTCTACCAATCATATTGCATGTTTGATTCATAATCAAGATGCAAGTGAAATAAACATGAAACTACTTTAGATCTAATCTAAACAGGTTCATGTAATTGAAACAATTTCAACTTTAAATAATTTCTTTGCATAAAAATTATTAACAAAGAGATTTTATTTCAGATTTAAACATCTTTTAAATCTAATAAATCATAAATTTAATCTAGATCATATCTAACAAATTTATGATTAAAGATAGATCTACCCAAACTAGGACAACCTTTGCACTGTAAGGGGTAAACCTTACAGCAGGACAACCTTGCTCTGATACCAATTGTAGGAACCAGATCTAGGGTTTCAGGGTTAGATCTTGAAACTTTTTCAAGATCATACAGCGGAAGACTAAAATAAATCAAAATTTATTTTCTAAGATCAGAAAATCCTTAGATCTAAGATCCTATTACATGATTATTACATAGCATTAAATCAAAAATTAAAATATATATAAATATAGTATGAACTACATGTTGATCATATCAACATGTTTCTATACTAGCTACATCTAATGTATGTATTAAATAATAGATCAGATCTATTACCTTCCAAGTTAGACGCTCTAACCTCGCTGATCTGGGCTTAAGGATGATGTTGCAAGCCGCACACGTGTCCGGCCTCTAGGAGTCGTCCACACGAGCCCACGAATCTCGATCAGAAGTCCTGCTTCAGGAAATCAGCACAGTATGCTAGTACTGCGCTGATCCTTCTTTGTGGTTGATCAGGTGCCTCCTTCTTCTTGATTTGGACTCTTCCAAAGATGGAAAGTAGAAGGAGGAGTTTTAGATCTGAGACGCTCTCAGGAAACTCAAGATGGAAGGAGGAAAGATATGAAAATAAAAACCCTAGAAGAAGACCCTCTTCTTCTTCACGTTTTTCTCTCTAAATGCCCAAACTTTCATCTTTTATATCTCCACGACCCAAAGGTATTTCTCTCTGATTTTTGGATGGAAGAAAGGTATCTCAAAAAACTATCTCCACTTAAAATTTCACGAAGAAACTCGTCTTATATAGAGAGATATGATAGAGTCCTTGTCTAGGTCAAACACCTAGTCAAGGCTTATCCAAACATGGCAAGTAAAGGGACGTCCAACTCTTGAGCACCTCCTTCATATTTTCGTGGATGGATCAACAGAAAAGGGTGCACAATGTAAACCCTAAAAGCCACGAAAATTCCAAAAAAAATTTGGATAAATTCGGTGCAAAATTGAAAGAGTTTTGGATTTCTAAAACTCTATCTCATAGAATTCGAAATCCAAACTTATTCCTTTTAGATTTGATCCAAATCACCTTCCATGTAAGAAAGAAGAGAGGAGACCTTTTGTGAACGTGGGAGAGATCTGGGAGAGGGCTTTTGTCGCACAAAATAAGTGGAGATTGGCATTGAATAAGAGAGAGGGCGTGGAGAAGGTTTTTGTGGTGCAAGGTGGAATCCTAGTCCTACTAGGATTCTGTCTCATAACTTGTTTTAATTTGGTTTCCCAAACCAAATCAAATCAAAATTAGATCAACCCAATTAAAATAGGTCTTAACCCAATTAAGAATCTAATTTAATCAGATTTAAATTAGATTTAAATCTGATTTAATTTTCTAATCAAATTAGAAATTAGATTGACCCAAGTCCTAGTTGAACTAGGACTAGTTTTTTCCTTGCACTTGGCTTATCCAATAAACCAATTGGACTTGATCCAATCAAGCCCAAACCAAATCTAATTAAATCATATTTAATTAAACTTAATCTCAGCCCATTGGCTTAATCAAATTAAGCCAATTAGCAATCAAATTGCTAATCGATCCTCCTGCAACACTTGCACTGGGTTAAATGTCAATCGTATTGATTATTTAACCCTATAATGATTCTTAATCATTGATCAACCATCCGATCGGATCATGAACTCTAATGTGTGTGACCTCATAGGTCCGAACCTAAGCCGGTAGCATAGGAACAAATTTCTATACCAATCGAAGTGACCATCTAGCAATGGTACCCGACGACCGGATAGGTCGAATGTGTAGAACAACATCCTTAGAACCCATGCGGATATAGTTTTCATATAATTCATCCCCTTGACCAAAATGATCATAGGACATCCCAGAGTTCAACTGTCAACTCTGATCAGGTTGTCCACATTGTATTTCAAAATATCAAATCCATCTAATGGATTACCCTGGCCAAGGTTTTGCTAAATTGAAATACAGCGACTCATTCTTCTCCAACTCTTGGAGTGGTCAATCCCATCTCGATCACACTCTGACTTCGCAAGTACTTGACTGTGCCCAGAAGCCTTCCGTCCCTGAATTAGAAATTCAGTTAGTCCAGTACCAAAGCACAGTGAGTTGCTTGCAAGTCACTGAGGTGATCTCAAGTCTAAGGGATACTTATACCTATATCCCATCAGAGATATTCTCGACAGTAGAATACTCTGGAGTTGGTCACGTTCAATGATGATGTACCCTTACATCTCACCTGTATGCCATACCAGTGTCTCCACACTCTTTGGTTAAGAGGACAACCAACCCATATGGCCTACAGCGACCTATGCTCGATAGAAGCTGTCGTCCTTATTAACAGCCTATCATTTGGTCGTGAACAGTTTTAAGGACTAATCGATAAATCCTCTCTTTATCGAATCTAAATAGTCCTAAGGACTTCATCATAACAACGGAGTTCATTAGAAGATGAAAGCTTATGATGAAGATGCCAAATATATTTTATTTATTAACAAATCAATTACAATACTTGGTTGCTCAACCGTCAACAGCTTGACGATTGGCTTTTTGGGACACATTTCCCAACAACTCCCACTTGTCCTAAAGCCACTCGGCACAGTATCTAATACCCACCTTCGACTTATGGTTGTCGAACTCCTTTATTGCCAGGGCCTTAGTGAAGGGGTCGGCTAGGTTCTCTTTTCTGTCGATCTTCTGAAGGTCGACGTCACCTCGATCCACGATCTCTCAGACCAGGTGGAAGCGGTGCAAGATGTGCTTCGACCGCTGATGTGCTTTGGGTTCCTTCACCTGAGCTATGGTACCAGTGCTGTCGCAGTAGAGCAGGACTGGACCATCGAAGGAGGATGCTACTCCGAGCTCATTGATGAATTTCCTCAGCCACACAGCTTCCTTCGCGGCATCCGATGCTGCGATGTACTCCGCTTCACAAACAGAGTCCGCCACAGTATGCTGCTTGGAACTCTTCCAGCAGATGGCTCCATCATTCAGAGTAAAGATATAACCCGACACACTCCTGCTATCATCATGGTCAGATTGAAAGCTGGAGTCTGTGAACCCCACAAGTTTCAGATCTGACTCGCCTAAACCAACCATTGGTCCTTAGTATTTCTCAAATACTTAAGGATGGCTTTAACCACTTTCCAGTGGTTTTCTCCAGGATCAGATTGGTATCTACTCACTACTCCTAGTGAGTATGCCACATCTGGTCTTGTACATGTCATGGCATACATGATAGATCCCACGGCTGTAGCATATGGGACTCTACTCATACGCTCTCTCTCTTCAGGAGTTGTCGGACAATCCTTCTTAGAGAGAGAAATTCCTTGGCCTATCGGTAGATAGCCCTTCTTGGAATTCTCCATGCTGAACCTCTTCAGCATAGTATCTATGTACATGGACTGGGATAACCCAAGCATCTTTTTAGATCTATCCCTATAGATCTTCATCCCTAGGATGTAGGATGCTTCACCCAAGTCCTTCATGGAGAACTGTGATGACAACCAAACTTTTATTCCTTGTAGTGCGGGGATGTCATTCCCGATTAAGAGAATGTCATCCACGTACAAGACAAGGAATACCACAACTGGACCATTTGCCCATTTATAGATGCAGGGCTCTTCTCCATTCTTAATGAAGCCATACGTTTTGATCACCTTATCAAAACGCATGTTCCAACTCCGAGAAGCTTGCTTCAATCCATAAATGGATCTCTGAAGCTTGCACACCTTGGACTCATCTGTGGATGTAAACCCTTCAGGTTGTATCATATACACCTCTTCAGTCAGCTCTCCATTCAGAAAAGCTGTCTTTACATCCATCTGCCAGATCTCATAATCCAGATGGGCAGCTATTGCAAGCATTATCCGAATAGATTTGAGCATTGCCACAGGGGAAAACATCTCATCATAGTCAATATCATAATGTTGACGATACCCCTTGGCAACCAGACGGGCTTTATAGGTCTCCACCTTTCCGTCTGCGCCCCTCTTCCTTTTGAAGACCCATTTACACCCAATGGGTTTAACCCCTTCAGGTGGGTCAACCAATGTCCATACATCGTTGACCTTCATGGACTCCATTTCGGATTTCATGGCTTCAAGCCATTTCTCGAAATCAGGTCTCTGCATAGCATCCATATAGGTGATCGGATCCTCATTATTCTCATCAAGTTTGATGGGATCACCGTTCCGAACCAAGAAACCGTAGTATCTGTCCGGCTGACGCGGTACTCTACCGGATCGCCTTAATGGTGCAGGTATATTGGGCTCCGGATCTGATCTAATCATATCCGACTCAGGTTCAGCTATTGGTGTCGGTCCTTCTACCTGTTGAACTTCATCAAGTTCAACCTTAGAGGCAACGGTTCCTTCACCAAGGAACTCTTTTTCTAAAAAGATTGCCTTAAGGCTGACGAACACCTTTTGTTCATCAGCATGGTAGAAAAAATATCTTTTTGTCTCTTTGGGGTACCCTATGAATGAGCATTTGTCAGACCTAGGTCCAAGTTTGTCTGTGACTAATCGTTTGACATAGGCCGGGCACCCCCAGACCCTAAGGTGTGAAAGTGCTGGCTTACGTCCCGTCCATATCTCATATGGAGTCTTAATTACAGACTTACTTGGAACCCTATTTAATAGATAACAGGCCGATTCGAGTGCATATCCCTAGAAGGATATCGACAAGCTAGCAAAACCCATCATGGATCGGACCATGTCTAACAGAGTCCGATTCCTCCTTTCAAACACACCATTATGCTGTGGTGTTCCTGGAGGAGTCCATTGGGAGAGAATCCCATTCTCTCTTAGATATGTGAGAAACTCACTAGAAAGGTATTCTCCTCCTCGATCAGATCGAAGAGTTTTAATACTCTTCCCAGTTTGTTTTTCTACTTCACTTCAGAATCGTTTGAACATTTCAAATGAATCCGACTTATGTTTCATCAGATAGACATATCCATATCGGGATAGGTCATCCGTGAAAGTTATGAAGTAGAAATATCCACCTCTAGCACTGGTGCTCATGGGCCCGCATACATCAGTATGTACTAGGCCCAAGAGCTCAGTAGCTCTCTCACCTTTTCCAGTAAAAGATGACTTGGTCATTTTACCAAGAAGACAGAACTCACAGGTTGGAAGTGATTCACAATCACTGACTTTGAGGATTTCCTCTTGAGTCTACCTGTTTATTCTGTTCTTGTTTATATGACCTAGCCTACAGTGCCATAAGTAGATATCTGACACACTATCTAATCTAGGGTGTTTGCCAGTTGAATAGACTCTTATCAGGCTTGATCTTTTTGGTCTGGCTCTGCACTGATGTCCCAGTCTGAACTTGCACCTTCTTCACTTTCTTATTCTTGTTCTTCTTTCCTTTCTCAAAGGATCGAGAACCAGAAGATGAACCTCCCACTGAGTTCACCGACTCCTTGAGGAGTTGGTGATCCTTCTCAAAGTTCTGAAGCAACCCCATTAACCCATGGTAGTTTACTTCAGGCTTTGTCATTCTATAATGAGTGAGGAATGGGAGACAAGACTTGGGCAGCGAGTTCAGTATTGCATCTTTCCCAAGCTGCTTTCAAGGGAAAGCCGAGCTTGCTCAATCGTTCCATCAGCTCGATCATGTACAATACATGATCAGTGATAGAGACTCCATCCCGTATTTTGGCGTTGAAGATGGCACAACTAGTCTTGTGCCTCTCTACGTCATCGGGTGTGCCAAAGGTATCCTCCAACACTTGAAGCATGTCCTTTGGCTGAGCCGTCTCGAATCTGCGACTGAACTCGTCGCTCATGATAGCAGCCAGCATGATACAGCGCACCGTGGTCCGATCACTGAGCCACTTCTGGTAAGTGTCTCTGACTGTTCCACGTGCATTGACAGCTGGCTCCTCAGGTGCAGGATCCATTATCACATATAGGATCCGTTCATGCTCCAGGACTATCTTCAACTTTCGGTACCAGCTATCGAAGTTGGGTCCCACCAACTTATCATTATCCAACAATGATCGGAGCGATAGGGAAGTGGCCATATTTGCACAAAGGAGAACCATAACCTAATTAGTAATTGATTCATTAAACCTAAAGATTTGGACTTTAATCAAAAGGTTTCTCCCACTATTTTATTCGAATTGGTAGCCTCTACCTTCAATTCGAGGAATTACCCTAATTCCTTAGCGGGTACTAGAATCCACTTAGACTGCACACAAGCCCAACTTTGGTTGGCCAACCCATGTACATCTAAGGGTAGGTTCATAACCAATTGTTTCTCTAAACAATTTCTAGTAATTTTAATTTTGCCCCAGAAACCTAATCAGTAGGCTTTGGCCTCCACTGTAAGGATCCAGTTAGGTCCAACCATTAACATGATCATACTTGGTGTATCTAACCAACGAATGATTAAGCCCAACTTTGGTTGGCTCACCTAACCACCATTAGAGAGATACTTCCAAGTCATCATATGATGAGTGATAATTCCATTAGTCAACAAGCACCAGGCCTTTGGGTCTGCAATGATTATTGAGTTCATGGACTCATTATCAAACACCTTAATGGGAGGCTATGACTCAGTTATCTCCATAACTTTATCATTTTAAGGACCTAATAATTTTAGAGGATTAAATAATATAGAGGATGAGGTCAGATGAACCAGCTTATCATAATCCTCCCACTGACTTCACCAAGTCAGCTTAAGGGAGACCATTAAAAGGGCTGGTCTAGGAGCACCTAAATCAGTCACACTGATTTACCTAGCTGACATGGGTCAGCTCGAATAGTCAAGTGATCCGATCAAAACATAATTTCACCAAGAGGCCAGGTAAGTTCGATCAGTGGGAGGGTCTGCCAAAACTTGCCTTAGACACCATCATGAATGGCCAGGTAAGCGGGCTCCCAATTAAAAACCACCGGTCTGGTTTACCTTAGACACCAACTGGTTTAATTAGTTCGATTAGATCAACCTAACAGTTCGTGCTAGACCGCTTAGCCAAGAATCAAGTCCATTTGGTTCTCGTTAAAGACATGGACTTGACCAACTACAACTATTGTAATTGATCTAGAGAATCCTTGACCTAATCTAAGACAATAATTGATTAGATTTAGTCAATTCTCTAATTAAGTCCATCTTTAATCTAACCATAGGTCTAACCCAATTAATGGACCTAATTTTCACTAACCCATTAACCCAATGTGTTATGATTTGTGTCTTAGGTTCTTCAATTCACAATCCTAGAACCTAATCAAACAACTTCTTAATTCTTAATTAAGTTTTGGGCTGAGGGTTGGGTTCGGCTTTTCAAAAATTATTTTTATATTTATAAAATAATTTTACAATATGATTCTACCAATCATATTGCATGTTTGATTCATAATCAAGATGCAAGTGAAATAAACATGAAACTACTTTAGATCTAATCTAAACAGGTTCATGTAATTGAAACAATTTCAACTTTAAATAATTTCTTTGCATAAAAATTATTAACAAAGAGATTTTATTTCAGATTTAAACATCTTTTAAATCTAATAAATCATAAATTTAATCTAGATCATATCTAACAAATTTATGATTAAAGATAGATCTACCCAAACTAGGACAACCTTTGCACTGTAAGGGGTAAACCTTACAGCAGACAACTTGC